>NW_015113228.1:183647-236793 GCF_001443285.1 Poecilia latipinna | reverse complement strand
GGGGGGCTTTAATGACTTTCTTTCCATCTGCCAGAGCGCGGGGAGACACGCTTGGGCTTCAACACTGTCCAGATGCAGCCTGAGTGGAGCAACACTTGATGCTGCTGGGGCTCTGGAGAGGTTGCATCAAGAAATCATCTCAGTGGATTAAAAAGCTTTCTTTATCGCACTTTGGATAGGCACTTGAAGACACTCCTGCAATCTGACTTTGCTCACACCAGAGTCCCTGAGAGGCCGAGCTAAGGAGGAAAACACGTAAGTTCTCCAGTGGTGGCGCAACGTTTTGATGGAGAACCTCAAGAGGGCCATGTTGTGGAGCTCAAGAGGAAAACAGATTAGACCTGAGTCAGTGGTAATGGACCAGAATAGAACATAATTAAATGTCATGCATTACAGTAGACTGATACGGGGCCCTGAGACATCCTGTGACCAGAGCCTCCGAAATTGAATGTCTGGACTCAGTGGAAAAGTCACAGTTGGTAACAGGCCCTTAATAAAGTTGTGAAACCAGCGAACAAAATTGTTATTTCATAGCAAGAAGCAGCTGAAAATTCATTATTCAACTTTCAGGAGATGAGATGAATTTTAGGTTTTACTTTAATAGGCCCTGACTAGAGAAAATGAAACATTTACAAAATGATTATTATGCCCAGCATATGGTAAAGCCTTTTAATTTAATCTGTGGTATTATTCTGCCCTGCCAAATTATGTAAGTTCCTTGAATTTCTTTCTTTTTATTTTGTCACACTATATCCACAAACCTCAATGTGCTTTGATGGAATTTTAGATATGTGGTGAAATAGCATTTATTTCCTTACAGTTGTTTCTACTTTTCTTCTTTCCCTACCTGTGATAGATAGAAAAACTTCAAGTGATTATGTAATTTATTAGGGGAAAAGGATTTTCAAACCAACTTGGACTTGTGTGAAAAATATGACTGAGCCATTCATTCACACCCACTTATTAATTCCTGACCTGACCGACGCTCATTAAACAGGAACCTACTGACATGAAGTCGTCTGAAAGATCTCAAGAAGTCACACTTTCTGCCCCAATCTAAGCAAATCCATGAACATATGAGAAACATTCACAGACATTCATCAGAAACAGCTTATCCAGAAAGTTAGAAAAGAACCCAAAACAAGTGAGTTTTATTTGTATGAGCACAATGATGAAGAAACCAGGCAAAACAACTTCAATGTCAGAGTTTCTCAGAAGAAAACGCTGCGGACCAAAAGGTGCATAAGGGCTCGTACCACATTTCCCTGAAATTATATTGGTAATCTCAAAGAACTGTGGGAAAATATTCTTCAGACTGACAACAGCAGAACATCGTGGGCAGTGCAGCACGGTGGATTACTGTGATGGTCCGGGGTTGCCTTGCTGCTTCGGGAGTCGACAGACTCAATGATTGATGGAACCATCAAGTTTGATAGCTATTGGAAACCTTTGGTTGTGCAGCAGGACAACGAACCAGAGACAATGTCTCTGAATAGACTCGACAAGTAATTAGGGTTCGAGTTTGGCTAAGTCAAATTCCAGATTTAAATTAAGATGCTGTGGCGTGACCTTAAACAGGGTGTTCTTGATGAGAAACCCTGCAATGTGGCTAAATTCAGTTAAATGGGCAAAAAGAGTGGACTAAGCTCCTCAAATTACCAGGTATAGCAAAGACTTGATGGCAGTCGTTGCAATAAGAGTGTCATTAGGTCAAGAGGGAACTTTACGCATAGGACTATTTTGGATTGAAGTTCTTTTTTCCCTTAATTTAAATCCTCATTAGAATGGTTGCATTTGTATCTATTCAGAAAACACTACTTGCACTTTAATTATTAAGGGAAAGATATTCTGTGAAGGAAGGTCTTCGGGGTTTGTCAGATAATATCATGAAACCCAAGGAACGACACAGGAAAAGCAAAACAGGAAGACCTGTGTCGTAAAGACAATATTCCAAGCTTTCGTGGAGCACCGTTCAATCTTCTGAATTACGGAAAGAGTGTGAAGTCTGTGCAAACCTGGAAAGACATCGCAGGCAATGAGAGCATTAATGAAAGAGTACAAAAAAGGTAAATAGTAGAGCTGCTGAGATCAACAGGTCATGTGGACCAACCTTTATGGCCTTTATGGAAGAGTGGCAAGAGGAGAGCTGCTGTTAAATGAAAGTCGTAAAATGTCTTATTTAAAGTTTTACCACAGCCCAGGAAAAGCAAACTTTCTACATAACCCTTAACACTCCAGCCCCTTATTGAGGCATAGTGGCAGCATCATTCTTAAGGGTTACTTCAGGAAGGGTGAGGAAGTCTACTTAAGGTTTTGAGAGATTTGCGTCTCTCAAAACCTAAATAACGCCATCATTAACCAAATTAGTGACTGGTGTACAATTTATTTACTAAGTGCCTCTTTGTATCTATCTGTCACATGGAGCCAACATAAAAATATGTAATCTTTGTACCTATAATGTGACAAAATGTGAAAAGTTTCAAGTGCTTTGAAACTCAATAAAAGACACAAGTATCTTAGGTAATGAATGAAATATGATAACAATGTTAAGGAAATACTTTGCACCATACTCAGAGCCTCCAGCAATAAATGAAGAGTTATTACTCCTTTGTTTTATCTTGACTGTATTATCTGTGGTCTACAAAGTATTCAAAGAGCCACAGGGGGAAAAAAAGTGTACACAACATCTTTTAAAAGCATGGCATTTAATACAACACGTCAATCACTGTGGGAACCTGTTATTCCGTCAAGAATGTAATTACATACTTTCAAATAAAACTTGAAAGGGCTCAACAAGTTTTAAAATGCACTGTGTGCTCCCAAGACAGCAGGAAGGAATTTCAAGCAGCTGGGAAATGCTAACATCCCTGTGTGGGCGAACTATGGGCTCTGAGACAAGAGAATACTGACATTTTAAAATCAACTCCACATATTTCAGTGTAATGTTTTTATTATTACTATTATTTGTTCCTCAACACAAAACAATCTTGCATTTAACAAAAGCTGTACCATCATGATTGATTGATTCCATAATCTATTTGTTTGTCCTGCAGGTTATGTTTATGATTAAACATTTAGAGTAGAAACAAATGTACCTTTCCAATCTACCTGCTGGTTAATGTTTTCTTGCTAGTGTTTTCAAAGTGCCAAAAGAATCTGACAGACTTAAAAGCTTTCGTCAGATTTATTTGTAAAAATCAGAAGAGGCCATTGCTGATGTCGTGAGGGCCCCTTCACCTAGTATCAAAACCACCCTCCAATGTCTTAACACCGCTTCAAACTTTACTGGATTACAGCCTCAGCATGACAGGCAGCAGTAATGCTGTTAGGTTTATAGTGCTGTCTCATTTGGTTTCCCCTTCCTGTTTCGCGAATCATCGTGTCGGTATTTGACAGCACACGTCGACCGTGATGTCATACCGTACACTAAACCGATCGACTGTCACCGATTAGCCCTTTCCGGTTTATTAGCAAGCTTAATCTCGTTGAAGAAAAGTGGCAGGTTTCTTGAAGCCATAAAGCTTCTAGCTTGGCTCAAGATCTCCATGACTCACTCCTGACGTGATAATTCACAGTACGGTTGGATGTTGTACTCTCAGGAGCGTCTGGTCTGCTGCTCAGGACTTGGCACGGAGCAGCAGGTAATCAAGCGATTAGATCACTAGTCTGCTTGGAAAACCAAGAATCCTGAGAGCTGGGTTTTGGGATCAGCTCTCCGTGTGTAAAACGTGCATGTTAAAATCGGTGTGTTCTACAAATTTGGCATAGGTTTATGGATCTTAGAGAAGAATTTAAAGCCATCTTGACATGATGCAACTACGTAAGGATGAGGATACTACTATTTTAATAATTATTCAACATTAGGTATTCACATCAGAGTTAGGGATTAAACACTAAGGAAATAGTAAAGAGTGACTTGAGTGTGCTTCAATGAAATAGTAGTCTGGCCCGAGCAACATCCTCAAGTCCCAAACTCTTGATCCAAACAATTCTTTTTCAAGAACATTATATAAACCTTTTATAACGATCCTTTTAGAACCAGGGTAGAGGCCAATTGTGATGTTCATGCATTCCCTAAAAGAACAGCAAAGAAGCTTACATTGTTTTGATGATCAATCAGATCTTTGAACTGTTTAAACTGATTTTAGCTGATAATAATTTTAGCTGTCTTGCCCCAAAAGGTCATTGCTTATTAAAACAAAAGCGGAGGCACAGTGTGAGTGAGTGGGTAGTTCTCGTAAATTAGGAATGTATTGATTAAAATAAAATCAGGGATTTATATGGCGTTAGATTTGTTTCACAATTATTCAATAAAAAAAAAATCATGTCAAACAAAAAAAGTTGTAATAAAAAAAATTCTAACAAAAAAAATCTTAAAAACTTTTTAATCATAAAAATATTTTTTTTATGAAACAAAAACATTTTTAAAGTTTTTTTTTTTTAAATTGAAGTCACTAATTTTTATTTGAAACTATTTTGTTTTTTGGTTGAAACTTTTTTTTTGGTTGAAGCTCAGACCAGACGCCTCCGGGGCCAGGTGTGGTAAAAGCAACACTTACTTCCCTACCTGGCCTTCTCTGACTTAAACTTGCTGGTCTCTCCATCCTCATGCTCTGATCCTCTCTAGCAGCTGGAGGAATCAGTAAGACCTAGAAGCCTGTCCTGCTTCAGCTCCACTCTGCCAGTCATACTAGAATGGGGAATTAGGAGAACACCAATTTAATTTAATACACTGCTCAAAAAAATAAAGGGAACACTCAAATAACACATCCTAGATCTGAATGAATGAAATATTCTCATTGAATACTTTGTTCTGTACAAAGTTGAATGTGCTGACAACAAAATCACACAAAAATCATCAATGGAAATCAAATTTATTAACCAATGGAGGCCTGGATTTGGAGCCACACACAAAATTAAAGTGAAATGTTCCCTTTATTTTTTTGAGCAGTATATAACACAGCAAAAGGCATATTACATCTAATTCAGAATAAAACTAAGTACAAGACACACACACACACTAAATAATAAAAAACAGATAAATTATGTGAATATCCTCCTTCGGACTGTGACCTACCAGCTTAGTTTTACATTTTACATCTGGAAGAAAAAAAAAATATAAAAAAAAAATTATATATATATATACATACATATTTAAGAGTTACGTTGCCAACCCTCATTGACAACACTGATTATGTGCTTGGTAAATAAATCATCTGCACAGTCACTTGACGTGTGGTGCAGATTAATGTGGACCTGATAACATTGGTGCAACGATCCGCTGTTTTCCCATTTTAGCTTCAATGCTAGTTAATACACACACACACAGAGGATTGCGCAACAGTTTTTTAACACATATTTCCTCCAGATATATTTGGTATTTTCCACGCTTAATGCCACTCGACAGAGGTGCGCTGGTTAACGAATATTACACAAGCCTAGTTTATGAACTTTACCTAGTGTTAACATTAGCTAGCACAATATGCTACCGGGGATCGCGGCAGACAAAATATGTGACTGACGTCATGAGTTGTGTAAGATTCCTTCTTTGAAACAGGGTGGACACTTTAGAAGCTGCTAAACGGTAAATTTTGTGAAGATTACTTACCATTCACATTCTGTGTCCCGTCACCGAAGCCCTGCAGTTCGGGACAGAGATCTGAGATCTCAGGGAGTCATCCGCTTTAGTCAGCGCTAACCAATCGGAACACGTCTTACATTGCTCGTCCTTAAGCCCCGCCCAGAAAGTTCATGTAAGCTTCGCCAAAGCAAATAAAGTTGTATAAGCAAGAAAATGAGTTCAACCAAAAAACAGGAGCTTAAAAAAAAGACTCAACCAAAAAACAGGAGCTTCAACCAAGAAAAAAGTGTCAAACAAAAATTTGACTTCAATAAAAAAAAATCTTTAAAATTTTTTTTGTTTCATAAAAAAATATTTTTATGATTAAAAAGTTTTTAAGATTTTTTTTTTTGATTGAATACAATTTTTTTTTTGTTTGACATGATTTTTTTAGTTTGATTGAATAATTGTGAAACAAATCTAACTCCATAGATTTTGCATTGTCTGAAGCATCTTATAACAGCAATTAGCACAGCTAGCGTTACTAAAACGTCTACGTATGTGTTTTGAGCAAAGAATGAAGATCGTTCTCTTAAATATGACATTTGAAAAAGGCTCCAGATCCAGAAATCTTCCAGACTGTTTGATTTTTTTTTTTGTATGTATTTGTTCTTTTGGAACAGGGGAACTCTGAGCAGGAAAATCACATCAACTTTATTGCGTAATATGTTTAGTTCCTTACTTCCCATAATTACAGATAGCAAGACAGACACTGTCCACTTGGGATAATAGTGACAACATGAACTACAGTCTCAGGAAATACTGATAAGGAGAAAAATCATTGAAATTTGCCCCTAAACGAGTCTTTTTCTTCTGAAGGTAGAAGTTTAGCGACCACTAACGTCTGTGCAGACTTATTTCCACTGTGAGGACATGAATCTTTACAACAAAAACCTATGTATATAAAGAACAATTCTTGTTAAAATTAGCTGAAATTGTATGTTCTAAAACCATTTACAGTGGAAGTCGTCTTCAGCCATTTTATGTGATTTTGAAATAAGACAGAATACAACAAAAATATTTACAGTTTGAAATTTTAAAGGCTCATAACACTGAAAAATCCAGAACCAAAATGAAGCACAAACAGGGCTTGATCACAACACACATCATATTTGTGTACAAATTTTAACAATGTAATGAATTACATGACAACAGTTGTGTTTAAAAAAAAAAAAATACTGCCTTCCTCACAAGCGTTCACTGTTTAAAAAAAGGGACCGTGGAGAGGCGAGGGAAAAGTGGTTTGGTTATCCGCTGTCACTGTGGATAACCACTGATCCCCTGAGCCCACTGACATGACACAGATTTTTCTGCTGACAATATAATAAAACGGTGCAATTTTAAAACGAGAAGGAACCATCGAGACTGGTGGCGATAAAACCAGAGGAGAGCAGCTGTGAAGTAGCGCAGTGTAGAGTGCAATGATGGATTCAGCTTTCAAAGGACTCCTGGATTGGTGACGAAAAGTATTTGGCTGTCTTGTTAAGCTAAGTTTATAACCTAAAAATGTCACATGCAGTGTTTCTTTCTGTAGAGAGAAAAAAAAATAATAATAATTGGGCATTTTTTATTTTTTATGTAAATCTTTGGCAGATTGAAAATAAATCAAATTAGATTAAAAAGAACAAGATTCAAAATATATTAACTTTCCTTTCTACCGTGTCATGTCTTTGTCAAAAAGGACATTGGAACTGAAATTTCAAGCTAAAATTAATCTCTTTCGGGTCAGTATTCTTCCTTTCCTTCAATAAATCACCTTTTCATCCAAAGCTGCTTCCTGCCGTCTAGTGTAAAAAGTGAGAGAAGTGGCACTGCTGCAGCCTTACCTCAGCAACTTTTCAAACGACACTTTAGGGTTGCTGTGTTTGTGTTGGTTCTCATGGAAAACTGCTCGCACTTTTCTTCTGATATTCTTGCTCCAGGAGCTTGGATGGCAGCAGGGGTGAACAGGTGAGAACATGTGGAAGAGATTGAACAAGGGGAGGAAAAGAAAATAAAAGGAGAGGGGAAAGATGACACTGTTTTTGCAGCTTGGGCCAAAATCCACCTCGCAATCCTCAATCATCTGTGATATAATTTTGCTTTTCTCCGTACAATTTATTAGCGCTACAGGAGTGTATTTCATAGAACTGTATGTGATAGATCGAGACAGTGGATAGCTGGTGAATGGAGAGAATATCAGATGTTCCATTTTAGATTTTCTTAGTGCAGTCTGGTTTAATTCTGCATAGAACAATCTGTGTCTGCAACCAGCTGCACATCTGGAAATGGAAGATTAGCTAAATTCATTTCTGAAACAAACAGAAACTGTGATTTTGTGTCTGGATTTGACTAGGCGGTTTTAACACATGAAAATGCTTTTATCCAAACCATGCCACTGTGGTGGCTGTTTTATGTTTAGGGGTTATTATCATGCTGGAAGGTGAACCTCCACCAAAGATTCAAGCTAATTGCAGCCTCCACCAAACTGCTTCCAGTGCTAAAATGGTGCTAGCGCTTTCTTAGCAACACTTAATTATGCTCCCTCTGCTGCAAGCCGTGTCATTGGCTGGGACCGGCTCACAAATGGACCACAGGAAAGAACTACCTTTGTCACCAGACGGGGCCGGGATCCGGACTCAAAAACAGCCAATGGAACTTGTGCAAATATTGCAATTTTTAGATGAAAATGCAGTAAAAAACTAAACACCGGTGATCCAGAAAGGACAAAGATTGGTGTGATAAAACAGAAAACTGTTTGGTAAATAAAATTGCGAGGCAGGATATCTCTTCTTCAGTATCCTGAAGGGTTTGTTGGCGCACGCAAATTTCATGGACTTGGCCTCGTAAAGCCTTAGGAAGACCGGATTCAGGTCACACCCAAAGTGTTTCTCTTCAGCCAGAGCAAAAAGATGAGACTCACGCTGAAAGCCACCCATAGAAAGACTCCGAAAATTTGAGACAAAAAAAAAAAAAAAACTGTCACAAGCTTTTTCCATCTTCATTTTTGGAATCACAGTCGGATTATGTCACACATTTAGCTCATCTCAGTGTGATACCAAATTAGCAGCCATGTTTGAACGAAGCCTCCTTTGGAAGGGGTTGTTGACAAAACGGACAACAAACATTTACAGAAGCCGCTGCACCCTCCCTGGCCAAACGAGCAGGGGATTACATCAGAGGGAAAACACGGCCGTTCTCTGTTTACGTGGTTTATTTTTTGCTTGATTATGTGTAACTCCGCAGAGTTTTAGAAGCTTTCGGACCAACTCTTAACCACAGGGGCTTCAAACAGGCCATTTTATTACCTGCATCTGCTGAATTCCAAATAAAGGCGGGTGGTCACCTTTCATCATGGTATGATGGGAATGGGTCCTGTAACGCGAAACCTCGCGACGCAAGCGCGGCCGTGACATCACTGCTCGGAAATGTGTTTTCTGTCCCCACTGCAAGCAGTGACAGGAACCATCTGGGCAGGCTGGAGAAGACGATCAAAGGAGGCAGGAGCATGTGTGTGATGGAGCATGTGAATCTTTTAACATTTTGGATTGTTAAAAGCTTTTTTCTTCTTCTTTCTTTTCTTGTTGAGTCGATCACGTGGAATTGCTTTATGTTTCACTTTAAAATCTTAGCAGTAAATTATTTGCGAGAGAACAATTTTACAAGGAATGAGCTGAGAGGAACGACAGCTTTATTATTATTATTTTTTTTTTCCTATGAATGCCGAGTTCATCCTGAAACATCTCGACAGCACGGATCAGTGAAGGTCCACCTTAAAACGCGAGCAGACTCTCAGTGCCTCGCACATGGCGCGTGCTATTTGTGCATCCCCCACGGGCTGAGGAAAGCACACATAAAACGGCGCGCGCGCACACACGCAACCATAAACACACACCCGCATATGCAGCGCTTACCCGCTACCGCTTCACTGCCCACACTCTATTTCAGTCTGGACTTTACCGTTCCAGAGACCACAGGCCGCACCGCATAGAGAGGGACTGTGTCGGGTTCTCTAACCCCAGCCAGCCCCGGGTAGCTGCAGCGGCGGGGTGGGGCACCGTCGGCGGAAAGGTGGGGTGAAGGTGGTTGGTGATGGTGGTTGTTGTGTAGTTGGGGTCGGTGGGAGGGGTGCAGCGCTATCTCGCAGCTGTTTGCTTAAGGACGGCGAGGTCTCTCAGCATAAATTTCGCTGATATCACCTCCATCGGACGGCCATAAAGCTGATTTATTATAAATACGGCTCTCGTGTGTTTACTGCACACATTCTTAAGCCTGCAACATCTTTCAAAGTGAGCACTTGCAGGTGCTCTGGCTCAGTCTCCATGGGGCAGACTGGAGGAAATCAAGCAAAAGAGATGAAGGGAGGGGGGGAAAAAAGAAAACAGTAACAACTGAGAGAAAGGAGGGATTAAACTGTTGAAATAAGATATGCTTAAAATCTCAAATGCTTAAGATGTTTCTTGGACTGTTTCGGAGAAGATTTATGCCACCTTTGAATAAATTTAGGTTTCAGAAAGCTGGCCTTAAACTAATGCAACTAAATGTGGAATATTTTTCTGAATAAACCTAGAGGCTTCTGTTGCAGGACAGCCTTTCTCCTGTTTTGTCTTTCAAATCCCAATGTCACTGCTTCAAAGCAGCTCATGTCTAATTTGCACTTTTGCTTTTCATTTGAATGTAATTGCTAATAAAACCCAACTAATAACATTGCAACAATGTTTTGGCAGTCTTTAGGGGTGCTTCTCTGAAGTATGGCATTTCTATTTTTGGCTGTTACAAATTGAATTTGCATGTAAAATTTCCTTTTTTTTTTTTTTTTGGCAACATTATACCACAGCTGAGGTTTGTAGTTGTAATGGTGCGGCACCTGGGATTTATCTTTTGTTTCAGCCGGTAAAACTTTCTTGTGCATTAAATTTTAAAATGAGCAGAGGTAATTGGTGGATCCTAAACAACAACTACTGCCAAACTGCGGAAAATGACTTAAAAGTTTTTTTCTGCAGTTTTTTGACCCCAACACTTTGACGTGTATCGCATTAAATCAGCCAAGAATATTCAATTTTTTATCTGTACTTTGAAACACTTTTTTTTTTATTGTGCTTTGTTTGTTTCCATTTTTTCGCGGTCTACTGAAGTCATATTAACCTTAATTAGAATCAGAATGAGATGATTGCGTGTGCAAACCTGGAGTTTTACTTCAGTTTTAAGCGCTCGCAACATACAAACATTAAGCATAATTGCTTTTTGTTCTCTGTTTATTTTTATGAGATTTATCATGTCAGTCGGTCAGTTCAGTCCTTTTTTTCCATCTTTATCCCATTTTGTACCCACCTCTCCCCATTAAAACTTACATCCAGTCCTCATAAATAAACTATTGTATCCATATTATAAGGCCCTACCCTGGCAAAAGGCGGTACAAAGGCCTATTGCATTTCAAATGTTTATCGAAATGTTATTATCCTTCTAATTCTTACATAAAGTAAAGAGAGTTTATTTGTCTTTTTGTTTGTTTTTAGATATTCTTACATATGTCAGGGACAAGAAAAAAAAATAGGTGTAGATGTTTATGTTTTATTTTCATTTTTTTCAGAAACTGCTCTGCTTTCCCCCCGCGAACTGCAGTCGGTTTCACATTTGGCTTTCAGAACTGGGCAAACAATCGAACTCTGCAGTGCAGACAGAAAATGTAATGGTGTTTATGTTTAATTTGAACAAACTTCTCATTGGGATTTTGACTTCTGTTTAAAAGTAATGCAACAATAAAACCTCGCATTATGGTAAGCCACAAAATATTTTGAAAGCAAAACAAGGACAAATATTGAGCTCACTGTCCAAAAGGTCTATGAGAATCCCGCCCCTACTTTATACCGTCTACCTTCCAGTGAGACGAAAGACGATGACGAACATTTCCAAAGCCTGACCTAACTTGTGGACTGTATACAGCTTTTTTTTTTTTTCTATTTCCGTTGGGCATATCCATGTTGACTTGTTCCCATATCTCAGCACTTATTCTACGAAAGGATTGAATGTTGGTGGTGCTCAAGTGTTTAAGGAAGAGGATTTGGTTAATATAAACAGGTGACATCTGAGAAATACAGTAGAGTTTTGTAGCTATAATCAAATACTTATTGTAAACAGTAATTATTAAATTGACTACTTGTGTAAATCTCAGTTTATTTAGTTTTGGATTTGGCTCTTGTCCTGAACAAATACTAATAGGCAGTGTGGGTATTAAGTGTTGTTAGGTCTTGTGTAGGAAACAAGAAGTTGGGAAGCGTTATAGAGCCTTGGTCTTTCACATTTTGACATGTTACACTCACAGAAATGTATTTTATTTAGGTTTTCTGTCTCAGACCAACACAAAGTAAAACACAATTGTATAGTGGAAGGAAAATTCTGCAGGTTTTTTTTTTTACAAATAAAATTTACAATGTGCCCTACATCTTACTATTAAACCCTCTTAAACGATATCAAAAAATTAAAATCCAGCTGAGAAGTGACCTAAATACATTTGAACAAATTAAAAAAAAATCTCTATAAGTACTGAAGAACTCACTGGTTTGTTTTTAGATAAACAACAAATTCCTTAAGACCAAGGAACACAGCAGACAGCCAGGTATAAAGTTGTGGATACATTTCCAGGAGATAAATAAATAAAAATAGTTCAGTCCATCGACACAAAAATGGAAAGTGTGTGGCAGTTCCACACTTACCAAGAGATGGATGTCCGCCTGAGCTGGTGGGGGAGCAATAATCAGAGTAACAACATCTGAAGGAGGTGCAGAGATCTGCAGAGATCCACAGCTCAGGCGGAAGAGCACTGGGACATCACACCAAAAACACACTCCTAATAACATCATCAACTATCCGCATCTGGGGAGCTTGTTCTGTGTCCACAGACATTCTGATAAAAACTATTGAAAGCAAGAGTTCGGTAACCTGTCCTGCTTCGGGACACTTCGGCACAAACAAACAATGTTCCTCAGCCAGACGCAACAAAATCCTGGGCCTTTATGGAGCAACAGCAAGAAGAAAATTCAAGCTGGATGGAAGACAGAGGGGATTCTCGTGGACGTTTTATGAACCCGCTGTTATAGATGTTAGCGGGAGAATCATGGTGTGGGGATGTTTTTTCTTCAGCAGCGACTCTGAAGCTGGTCAGAGTTAAAAGAGAAATAAAATCAAAGCTCTTCCTTCATCTTGTTACATTTTACTTGATGGCAAAGTGCAACGATGGGGCAAAAATGACATCTATAGAAAAGTGACCCGAGTGCAGGTGACCAAAACAAACAAACAAACAAAAAAAAAAAAACAGTGTTCATCATCTCATCTTGGTCGGTTCATTATCCTTTTGCTAAAAAAAAAAGAGAGAGAACAGAGAAATGTGAGTTATCCCAGAAATGTGAGCGAGACCAACTTAACCTAACTAAAGGAGCTCATAACAGAGCTGCTTTTACCATTGTGTCTGTTTGACCTCACACAGAGACTCAGATACTTTGTCTAAATACTAAATCTTTTCCAAAGAATAAGCCAAAACTTAAAAAAAAAAAAAAAAAAAGGTTAAAGAGATTTTGGAAAAATCTAAATGCCTGAGATTAGTTTGAGGATCTGCAGATGAGAAAGAAAAGCGCAGTAGGAGCTCTGGATTTTTTTGGCTTGCGCACAGATGGGGGAAGATTATGAAGAAATCTTTCACTTTGATGGAAGCCTTTTAGCAAACCTGTCAGGGATGAATGTGTTCACCTCAGGCTTAAACGATCCACTGCAGCCCTTCACCTTTAACAAATGTCCCCCTCTTTTTTTTCCACCCCGCTCCCCTCTCTTTTATTTGTCGAGCACTTCAGGGCAAGCGGCTTTGGTAAACAGTAACTTTAAGCTACCTTTGTTTCTGAAGCACCTGCTTTGCCATGTAGGGTGGTTAAGCTTTGTATTTATTTGGAAAACCACAGGCACGCACACACGCATGCACATGTGTGCGCGCGCACACCAACTTACGTGTAAACAAATACCCACAATCGTCCTGCCACCGGTTCGCAATCTGGCTTGTGTTTGCTTTCTGGCATTTTTTTTATTTTTTTTTTCCGCAGTGTGGAAATATTTAGCTCTGATGAAACATGCGTTTATCTGCTTTTTTTTCTCCCCCTCCCCCGAACCGCAACCCCTAAAATCAAATAAATGAGGGAGCTCAATTCTTTTATTCTTCTATAAAGCCCCATCAGGAGGAATGACAGTAATCCACATACACTCCTCCTTTGTGCCTTGTTCCTCTCATTACCAACCATATTGTTCCTATTACGCCTCAACATCCTCCGCTCTTATCAAGATGAACGTACCGAGATGTCATTTCATGTTCCTCCTGTTTTGCGTTTGGGTTGCCCAAGCGAGGATCACAGGTTCAGTGCACAGAACTAGTTTACTACATAGTTGTGGGAGAATCTTGTGCCTCCCCCCCCCCTCCCCCTTACTTGTTCCTACTTCTTCCTGGAAATCTGTTCAGAATTACTTTCCTCCCTTCTTTCGTTCTCCAAAAGGGTTTTATATCCTTAACGTACGGCTCAGGAAGGGAGCAGTTTAGGCCATTTATTCAATTCCTTCTCTCATTATTTGCTCCATGTTCTCAAACAGTGGCGGTTCTTCCACGAACAGCGCCCTGGGCAGCCCCTCCCCAACAATATGTTTGAGAATTCCTGTTTGTTTTTTCCACAGATAAAGGTCTAGAAAATCCTAAACCGTACTGAAAGAATTGAATACTTTAAGATTTGTGTAAGGAATTTCTTAGTGCAGAACAATCCTGTTCTTTTCAGTGTAGGTAATTGCAGCCCAGAGTACCTGAAGTCCTTTTAGCTAAACATAGCAATCACCATGCATTGAATTAATCAATGTTAAAAAAAAAAAAAAAAATTCACTCATAACTGGAAAAAAAGCCTCGTTTTTGTTTGAAGTGTCGTTGACACCCGTCAGCACAATTTTCCCTAAGCAGTGCAGAGCCACATCTCCCGTATCAGGAGCCTCCATTGTTTTGAGCAAATACGCACAATCAATGGAAGAAGAAAAGATATGCATGCTCAATTTTCTCACATGCAGGTTTGCAATTTGAAGCACTTTTGCCAATAGTTCTTCTTTTCCGCCTCTTGGACTCTTACAATAGAGCACACCCGAGTTTTCCAGCACTTCTGGTGCTGAAGAGAGATAATCTGATTGAGATTGTGAAGTGTTTGCAAACAGCCTTTGTTGCTTAAAACAGCATTAGTTGGCTATATTGGGTATTAGTGTAGTTAAACTGTCTTCAGGCTCTACAGTCCTCCACAAAATTCAAAGGTTTACTGGGTGATATGTTTATAGTGACGTGACGACATGGCAAGAGTTGGTTGTGGAAAGCCAAACAGTTTCATGAAACCACTTTGGAAAAAGTCTAAAGGAAATCTATGAAGCCTCATAGTTTCCTGTATCTTACGTTAAAGCAAAGGATTTTAAACGATGTCCCAATCCAAGCACAAATATTGGCACTGAGATTTCTTTTTGTAGTCTTTATCAGAGAAGCTGGCCGGATTCATTTTCCAGCGCCTGTTCTTGCCCTACTATTTCGATTTCACTTTTAGCTCCTTGTATCGAGCTTTAAGCTTCAGCCCTCAGTCCAGCTAAATAAGCTTTGCGCTGCAGCTGTTACATGACCTTCTGAAAAAGATGCGTTTTTGAAAAGTTTTTATTTTTAGCTTGTACAATAAAGAGAAACATAACACTTTTGCAAAAAGAAGAGTGACACCTTTTCTTTGGCGTGATGTTGATCATTTCATTGTGGAAATTTGATGCAATTATTCCATGAGGAAGCTGAAAGAAAGCTTAAACTTGCAATTGTTATCGTCTCTGTATTTAAAACTTTGGCTCGTCATTTTTATCAAAATTTATTAAGAGCTGTTGTGCAAAGATCCACAAATTGCAGAGTCCTGGTTTAGGGCATGAAGTAGAGACTCTGGATTACTCACTGATATCACAAATAAAAATAATGTAATTCAGTATAAATCCTTCTTAGTTTAAAATAAACTGTTTACTATAAAAAATGTTGTTTTTTTTTTTTAATAATCTATGGTAAAGTTAGGAAACTTTAACCACAGTTAAAGGAGAATTATAGTTGTCTATGCTAAGGTAAACACCAAAGCTAAGCTCAGCTCCAGCCTTTTTCCAGAAGTGTAGTTGCCTGCATTCCCACCTCCTGAACTCGTGGTGCACTAAAAACGAGACACGTCTTTCTGCACTGATGTATTGTTTTTGTTTATGGTCAGACTCATCCAGTCTGGACATAACTCCCGTTTAGCTGTGATAAAGTGACCAGCATTAGACAGCTGCTTCCTTTATGGGCACCTTGGTGACTAAACCTATACTTCATGATCACATCACTGTCTGAAAATGTTGCTCTCCCACACCGGCGGTCTGCAGCTCTTGTGGTAAGCCACACAGAAAGTTAGGATGAGTCTGAAAGTGAGAGGAAATTATTAATAATTGACTGACCAGAAATACGTTGTAGCTTGTCAGCGTAGATTATCATCACTGAATTTAATATGATTTAAACCCAGATATTTTTTTTGTTGTTGTTGTTGAACAAAACAAAACAAAAAAACAAAAACAAAAACAAAAAAACAAGCAAGCTTGAAGATTCTGCCTAAACTGTGTGTTTTCTTCAGTAGTTTTCCTTTCCATCCGAGACGGGAGCGAGCAGATAGCCAACGAAAGACGCAGAGTTACTGGTAATGATGCGAAGAAAGAAAGGCTGAATGGACACAATTAACCAGTGTGTGAACAAGCTCTTGTTTATTGACTTTCAGGGAGAAACTTTAATAACCTGGCTTGCTTTGAATGAAAGACACCTGCTGTTGGCACTTAGTCTGTCATTTCTGGCACAGAGAGCCACAGGGAGGGTGCTCACCATGCCCAGGGCTGCCTGCTGTTCAATTGTGCATCATCCAGAAATCAAGTGCTACAGGGTTTACAATGGCTTTCCCTTTTGTTTGGTATCAATACTAAGCTGACAGGCCCTTTTCTCCTCACTTGTCAGCAATCAACTGATCTCGGACAAATTCAATTTTGGTCAATAAAAACAGCTGCCCATGATTGGCTTTTTTTTCTCTTTTTTTTTGGTTGAGGTTGCTATTGGAGAAATGAAGGATTAGAAAAAAAAATACATTTGCTGAATCACTAACAAAAGCGTAACAGTTCTGTGTGGACAAAAGGGCAGTGTTACTGGCCAAGTTAGGCCAGTATATATATATATATATATATATATATATATATATATATATATATATATATATATATATATATATATAGATGCTAAAATGTTCAGTCATATCTGTGAAATGTCCTAGAATATTTTCACAATACAAAAGTTTTGTTATTTTTGATGTAGTTTTTGTTATAATTATAAAAATAATAATATGATACAAGTGTACATAAATAAATGTTTCTAAATGCTTTTCAAATGTGAATTTGTGTCATCATATACGATCCTGACTCGTGTTACAATATTATTATTATGATGACGTCATGAGGACATGTGTTTCCTAAGTGCTAAAAATGTATATTCCAGTAACATAATGTTATGATGTACAATTTTGTGATAAAATACATATTTTCTGTTACATTCTCATTGTCCTTCATTAGTGCAACAGATCTATGCACGCCACACTTTCAGATTTGCATTTTTCTTTTTAAATTGGTCAATAAAAATGACCAATTTATAAATCTTGAGGATCGTTTTTATAGATCTGCACCACCTTCTGTTGATCTGCTACACTGAAACCCAGTGGATCTTTTTGACCTCTGTGCTTGTAAAGTGACAGAATGTGTCAGAGTTTATGAATCCTTTTGCAAGTCTACTGATGGTAACTTTTTTCGTCATCTGAATGCACGTGAAAGAAAACTAATGCAATTTTCATCTCTGAGCACAACTGTCACTGAGGAGTTGAGAAGACGGATGAGTCCTTAGACTGAGTGATACTTCCTCCAAAGTGCATAGTGTCAATGGCTGACTTTCAGCAGAACAGATAAAACCCAGCTCCTCTGGCTTTTATCACTTTTCCTGGGCTCAGAGAGCATTGATACCACCCTTTACAAGGACAGCACCCAAGGCGAGCAGGGATGTGT
The DNA here is from genome assembly GCF_001443285.1 of Poecilia latipinna. Lineage (NCBI taxonomy): Eukaryota > Metazoa > Chordata > Actinopteri > Cyprinodontiformes > Poeciliidae > Poecilia > Poecilia latipinna. Next base: position 219,056 of record NW_015113228.1, on the reverse strand, counting down.
GGGTTTCAGTGTGTCTGCTGCAAAAAAAAAAAAAAAAAAAAAATGGAGGGTCTGTCATTAAACTTTTTTTGAGTGCTTTCCCGTAGGCCGATAAAACCAGAGTGTTCTTAGATGTCTTTGGTCGCTTTACGTAAGTGTGTATTTATTTATTTGTTCTCATTCAGGAAATTAGGGAACTGGAAACCAAGCACAGTTTACAACTAAACATCCACAAATATACACACTGTCTGCATATAACTTTTGACCTCGTTGGGGCCGCGACGTACTGCGTAGACCCCTCGGGCAGACGTTGTGTTGATGATTACAACTCAAAGGAAAAAAATAATAATGTTGCAGAGTCATCCACTGGCGTGTCCTTCCGTCCTCCCGACACACGGCAACAAACTATTCATTTGTTTATACACTGCTAAGAAACTATTTGACCGCAGCCACTGAATTTCCTGCTTTTGCTTCATTGTGCGCAACATTTGTCCTCATTCCTGTCGAGGTGGCGCTCGATTCTAAGCCAAGGTGATTAGCTGGAGCAAGTTCCCAAGGACTAGCAGTTGACTAACAGCGACTGGGCCAGACCTGCCTCATGTCCAAAAATGCCAAATCGTAAATAAGTCAAAGCACGGCATCCCTTTGCACACATTTTGGCTCCATGTAAACGTGTCTCCCGCTTCATTCTTTTAGGAGCTGTCCTGCAGTTGCAATTAAAGAAGCAGCAGAAATGAAATGTGTGTTTGTGTGTTGATGTGTGTAGTGTAGTGTAGTGTAGGGAGGGTTTATTAGCTGTGGAATGATGACCTTTGCCTGGCCTAAAAGAACCTCCATTCATAACAGACGTGGAAAGATTAATAGCGATTGCTAAGCAACATGGATGCGTGGACTGGAAATTTTGCGCTGAAACTGCATGCGGTTCATTAGAGTTTATGTTTGATATGTTATATTTAATTCTGATTGCTCGGTTTTCTTGTAAAACTATCTGCTGATGATGTAAAGGTCACATAAGATGTTTCACTAAGTAAGACATAGTTCTTGTGTGAAGGCAGACAGACAGAATTAGAAAGTTAATGACTTATTACAAACTACTTTCTGCAGGACTGGAGCCTGCTGCTGTCAGCTGCTTAACAGGCATGGCACTCATAATTTGCCAGTTGTAGCTTTAAAACAGAGTTATCTTCATTAGGGTGATAGATGGACCTCCTTTAGCTTCCACGTCATGATTGTGTTTTTCGAAGGCCAGAGAAAACTGAAATGAAATCCTTTTTTTTCATCTGAGAAAAGTGTAGGAGTGGTCTCTCAGTCACCTGACCACCAGTGCACAGCAACAACTAAATGGTCAGCATTAAATTGACTGATTTTATTTAGCACATTTCCAGCCATACTGACCATTCCAGACATATAAAAGGTTACTGAAAAGTATTAGTCAGGGGATGGAAACAAAAAAAATATATATATATATATATATATATATCTAAGGCACTTAACATCTCCTGGAGTTTACTGGCCCACATCTATCCACAATATTGATATAATCAGAATAAGAGTGTTGGTTTGATTTATGCTAATGTTTACTTGATACCAAAAATGAATGAAAACAGAATAATGGTTTCCTCTCACGCTTAGATCAATCATCTACTCACTGCAGAGTCATCTAAGACCTGCTTGACCAACCTAAACCTGCTAGCTAAATAAAACAAATATAGACTCCTGGAAAAAAGAAAAAGAAAAAAGAAAGAGCCCTTCAATTTACACACAAATAGAAACCTTAATCTAGATACCAACTTCACAAGTACTTGTATTGTCCATGACAAAGTGCTATATTGCCTCTTTAAAAAACCCCACATCTACTGGTATGACGTAGGCTGGAGCTAAAAATGAAGTCTCTCTCCAAAGCCAATAACGTGCTAAGCAATTATAACAACAAAATTGTTGCCTTTCACAGACAATCAATTTGTAATTCCCAAAATCTCTCTTCCACCCTTTGTCTGCTACTTGTTGGCCAGACCCAGTAAACCAGACACCGGAAGAGGGAGCTCATCAGAGCCGCTAGTGTGGCATTCGGACCTATATAAACTAATTTTACGTGGCCTAAACTTCCATTGGCTTTTCTCTGTCCTAAATTGTCCTATCTGCCCCATCATGCGTTTGAGCCCTGCTAAAGCCACTTTTTGTGGTGCTTTTCAAGAGGAACCCCTTTGAGAAGCAGCTTTGCTGTGACTGGGGACAGGCAGTCGGCCAGCTTCCAGAGTAAACATATAATCATCCCTCGGACGGCTATAATTATATCTGGGACGTGAAGGAACAGAAGCGAGCAAAAGGGCCAAGCAAATACACAGTAGCAGTGGTGGAGCAGAAAGCTCTGCTCCTAATATTTGTTTTCTGCTGAGAAATGAAGCACAGGTTGTTTTCAGGCAAACAGAAGGAAGGAAAAGCAAGTCGAGTCACAGCCCGATGAAGTGAGTTCAAGGCGGTTTGAGGCAGTGGGAGATTTGCTACGTCGATTAGCCGAATCCGCGCTCCCCCAGCATGCCACTTGGATGCACGTTTCACATACATACACTGCCTTGCAAGTGCATGTAATTTTCAATTTATTTATTTTTTTTTTCACATTTTTACAATCATTCATTTTAAGGCATTTTATTTGGATACGCCGAGGTAAAATAGAGCATAACAGTGAGTTGTAAGGAAAAGGAAACGTGGTTTTCCTTTTCTTTTTTTAATGCGAAATGTTTGGCATGCAGTTTGGGATTTCATCACTTTTACTCTGATATACAACTCCAGCTGTGTTTAACTTAGTCTCAGCTTTAACATATCATATCATATCTGAAGCTTAGTCAGTAATTTGTTATATCCATCATCTGAAAATGGAATCATCTCAAATCTTCTGGCAAAAATACAGCAGAGGGACCATTAACTTGAGACACGGTCAAAGACTAACCCAAAGTATCCACCAACAGAACTCCATCCAGTCATGTACTCCGTACATCTTGCCTTTTCGAAAGAGTGACTGGAAGAAAGTCACTGTTGAAAGAAGTTGTGTTCATCACAAGCCATGTAGCCGTGTGCGGAGGAAGAAGCTCTGGTTAGATAAGATTGAGACTGAACTTTTTGCCTAAATGCAAAACCCTTTTTATCAGAGATCCTGACATATCTCCATGGGAAAACATGGTGACGGCGCCATTATTCTGTAGAGATCCTTTTCTTCGGCAACTACTTTGTGTTGGAATATCACGTGAAAGCATTGAGATTTGTGATAATCATGTGATAAAACGCGTAAAGCCTTATAGAACATATTTTGCAAGACATTTGTAATTTTGTATGTATGTTTGTATGTTTGTAATTTTACAAAACATACTACGAGGTGCTCCCTTTGGCCCCGTTCTTTTATTCAAAATCTCTTCCAAGCAACTCGAACGTGGTTAACTACTCTTCTACCAGGCCAAGCTAAACAGAAGTAAATTACAGTGCCCGCCTGGAAAATCAAATGGCTTCCAGGATGTTTCTTTTCTGTGAGTTTAAATGAATTTGTTGCAACCAAGCAACATAAAAGCCTCTGTGTACCTGTTTTCCTTTAGCTCACCTGACTCACTTAAAAGCCATCTCTGCCTCCGTCTTTCATGTGAAAGTTCCCCTCTAATTTTCCTTGTCTGTGGTGCCCCCGAGCCAAATTGGACGGAGGGGCGTGGAAGAGTGACATCGCGTCATTTAGGCAAATTCCTTCTGAAAAGGAAGAGAAGAAGCCACCGAGGCTATTCTCAATAAAGCTGTGGAAACACTATAAAGTTATAGGAAGCAATTAGCTGTGATAATTATGCAACCTGAATAAACTCCTGCTGTTCTCACACGTCATTGCAACCGACCAAATGGACGGGGCACGACAGGGGGAGACGGGGAGGTGGGGGCTGCGGGTTGAGGCTTCAGGAACAACTGAGGGAGCAGGCAAGCAGCTGGGGTCAGGAGAAGGCACGTTAATCACCGCTATCCTGTCAACAACAAAGACTGGGCCTCACCCAAGACGCTCGGCTCGGTAGCCACGATAACGCTGCGTGAGACAGACGGAGGTGTCACAAGAGAATCGAGCTGGAAGGAAGGAAGCCAAAAACCGGGGGCGATGAGGCTGTAAGAGAACAGGAATAATAGACGAAAGAAAAGACAGGATAAGGTGGAAGATAAAATAAAAAAGTTTGAAAATCAGTGTGTGGCTCCATCTTTTACTGAACTATAACCTAATTACAACCGCAAGAGTCTTTTTTTGGAAAAAGGATCCCACACAGCCTCTCAGCCCCTGACGAAAAAGCAATAAATCAGCATCATTGGCTGTTTGGTGACGTGCTGCTCGTGAGGCACTCCCCGCCGAGCAATCACAGCCAGCCGTTTCATTTACAGCAAATATCCTGAAATTGAACGTCGGATGCCAAATTTAAACGAGGGAACCGCCTCTGAAAACGTTTTCGTTTGGCCTGCATGCCCTGCTGGAGCGCGTTTCTCCCAGTTGCTTCCAGCTCCACTAATTGAAGCGCAAGTCTTTCCTGCGGTGACCATGACCCCACGTGGGGGTCGCATTACTGAGCAGTGGACATGTTCAGATGTTTTACAGCAAAAGAAAACATCATTAGGATGCGAGAGTGTATTTCACTTTTCCCTCGTGGTAACGGCCACCCAACCACGGCCCCATCCCCCAGTGAGGACCGTGGCATTAGACCTGACCTTCAACCTACTGACCCGCCACGGTTCACATGCACACACAGGGTTTTTGTTTTCATTTCTATCCCTATTAGAACATCATATTGTCTGCCACTCCTATAAGTGACCAAACCCTACAACGGGTCTCAGGGGTATCCAAACTTGTGTTAAATTTGCAGCTTTTTTTTTTTTTTAAATGAAATACAGTGATGTGACATTTATTCAGTAAAGTTCAATTCAGACAAAACAAAAAAATGAATTTGACAGAAATAATAAACACAAGTGCAACAACCAGGGTGATTAACGGTGCCCCCCGTTTTATTGATGTTATATTCAAACACCTTTCTATTAAATTTGGATGGACGGAGTTGAAGTTGGATGTAGCAAGTTATACTTTGAAGATACAACATGACTCTCTATTAAGAGTCCACCACTTGTCTTTGTTGAGAATATCAATGGCTAAATACACATTTTTTTATTATCTATTTACATTGTTACACCTTAGTTTTTTTTATGCGGTGCTCTTGCTTTTCAGCATTACATGGAAATCACCTCACCTTTCTACTTTCATGTGGAATAAAATACTTGTACAGCTGCAGTTGTCTAAAATTATGACAATTTTTGGTTTATTTCATTTCCACTCGGCTCCTTGACGAGCAGAATTTAATTTTATACTCATTTGATATCCAATTGCAATCTGTTAATGAGCAACGCATATCTGAAGCATCTATAGTTTTAGATGCTTGTTTCATCTAAAACTATAGATTAAACACTCTTTAGATTAGTGAACATTTGTTTTTTGTTTGTAATTGCTTCTGTTAAGTCTATTTAGTTAATTATATTTTCAGTTTTACAGGATGCAAAATACTTTTACATAATTTAAACATGTTTTCTTAATAAATAATAAAATATTAACTTTCTCTGGTTACTCAGCCCCTTCACCAGCTCCCCCCAACAAGCCGCTATTGGCTTTTCGATGATGCTGGAGAAACATCTTGTCATGATCCGTAGTTTTCTGTGTTTATTGTTATCCTGTTCCCTGTGAGTCTCTGTCTCTGCGTCTTCCCCGTTGTTTCCCAGGTGTGTCTCGTTCCCTGTCTGTGCTCTCCAGTGTTACTGCTAAGTCCTGGTTTGTGTTCGCTCTCATTTTGTCCTGTAAGTCAGTTGCTACTGGCAATTAGCTGTGCGCTTGTCTCTCTGCCGTGCTGCCTGTCCTGGACTGTCTGAGCATCATTATCACTAAATTCATCTTATTCATCATCTTACCTGGGTCTCGGCGTTCTCTCCTCACCACTACCACCACCAATTATGACACATCTGGTCTCAGATATGTTTCCCACATTTCTTTCCTATTATGGATGTCTATCATTATCATGAAATGGTGTGCAAATATTGTAGAACTTTTTCCAACCTTTTCCTGAGTTTAGTTTGTAACACCTTTTCAGACTGACTTTAGCTGACGGACGCAAATGTGGAAACCTAACAAAAGACATCTTTTTCAGGGCTTTCAGATTAGACAAAAACAGGCGTGAACTGAAGGAGATTGAATGGTGAAATTTAATTAAAAGCTACGCCAACAAATATTAGTGGTGGTGTACACAAATGAAAGCAGCTAAGCTCAGTTCAGTGCAGTTTTGTTTTTATACAAATATACTTATTTTTTTTCAGTTTTGAACACAAAATTACAAGTGGAAAAGGTTTTGAAATGACCTATCTTCATCACAAAGGGTATGTACACTATAACACTAGTTTTACCATTTCTGGTTGCTCTAACTTCAACTCACAAGTTAGAGCCAACTTTCAAAACTCACGGTCTACTGCGACTGAGCCGTACATCCCATAAGATACAGTTTGTATCTACCATGTGGATTCGCCTAAACCTGCTCTGACTAAAATAAATACAGAATGTTTGCATAAACAGTTGTGCTGAACTACACAATTTACTTTTGTTCACCCAACACATTAATTAAATGGGAAAATCATAAGCAATCATCACTCAATTTAACTTTAGTTTTTGGGATGTCAGTGATCATACCATAAGTCTTAGGAGAAATTAAATGCAAGTCCACCACTATCTCACATACACACAGAGACGGTGCGTTTCTATTTAAAAGCCTACAGAAAAATATTTTACTCACAGGCTCAAACTATTTTGAACGTGTCTTATATACTCTTCCCATCTGGATTGTCTCCGCTCCAGCAATTGTCTGATCTGACACAAGCTGATAATAGGGTCAGGCTCAACTGAAACCAGAAACAATTTGTTTTGGTCTGAGCTATCATTCCATTTCCCATAAGCCAGGCCTCTCCCTTCTCTCTCCTCAACCTCTCTTTGTATCTGTTGCCAAGAGTTAAAAGGCAAGACTTGAGACAAAGTTACAAAAAGCAGCTGCTGAGTAACTTTCCTCGCAGAAACGTACTAAAGGCCATCCTAGATTTACATATCTTATTCCAAATCACAAACTGCATGCCTTTTAGAGATCCCCCCCCAGGGGCCTCTGCTCGCTCATTTGGAGCCGCATTTTTAGAGCCCACCTCTGGAACGAATAAGAGAGGAAGTAGGGAGGCCACACGCACCCTAAGGCAGGAAGTGACATAGACGTGACGCTCAGGCAGCAGTTGTTTTGAATCTTGCAAGGCAAAAGACGAAAGCTCTTAAAAGCGGCAGTAAAGTTAAGGGGGATCGAGACGGGAAGAGGGGCAACGTAATTCGATAAAATTCTTTGCCCACAGCAGCTTTTCCCATTCCAAACATGGCCATCCTAAACCAACTGATGTAAACACGGCGTGCTCTTTGACCTCAGCGGTAAACATCTGCGCATGGATAGGCTTTCACCCTCATTCGAGCACCGCCTGCAATGACAGTGATGAATACACCTTTAACCACCAGAGGTAGAACATAAAATGAATCTTCATTACCGACGTAACTGAAGTAAAAAAAAACATGGCAACCGATCTGCCTGGTGAGTGCCCACCGGGAAAACTCTGCAAAAGAAAAAAAAGTTTAAATTAATAGTTTGGATTTTTTATTTATTTATTTTATTTTTTTTGTGAGGTTATCATCGGAAATAGTTCTCATATTTGTCTAAAGAAAGATGCCATATTGGCATGAGTGGTAGGAAGGAAACAGACTGCTTATACTTGATTTCAGCAAATTAAACAACTCAGACAGGGAATGCATGCATGGTTGTCTGTCCGCTGTGTTGCCCTTTGATGGCCTGGTAACATGTTCACAGGGTGACAGACCAGCAGAGAAATACACCAAGCCTTTAAGCTGTAAGGATAAGTGGGAATGGTTCTCTTGAAAAGATTATACGCAGTTACACAAAGTAAGATGCTGCTTTAGTGTAAATCCAGATTAGCTTGTCTTGAAGGCTGAAGCTAAGGGCTCGCTGGAGAGGAGAGAAGACCAAAGAGGACTTCAGCAAATTTTAAAACAACTTCAGTCTACAAACTTCGCAGCTTTCTATGTGAACATCATTTCACAAACTTTTAGAGCTTTGTCATGTTTGAACTGGGCTGCTATTTACAGAACAATCAATTATTATTTACAGTGAAAGACTGAAAAGGGAACCGGTGATCTTCCCCTTGGAGTTGTGTAGAAACCAATAAAATAGCATTAACCTCAAACTCAAAAAATATAAAGCTTTTTGAATTTTACTCTCCTTTTAATTTTTTCTTAGATTTATTCTAGACTATTACAAATAGACTATTTATGACTTTTCTTAGTGTGTTTCACAGGAGTTGATCTTTACTGATGCACAACCACAAACCTTAGTTTCCTGTTGAAATAACTGAATAACTGTCTTCTTTGTCCAGCGGCGTATCTAAAGTTTGACTCATTTTAAGACAGCTAGTAGCTGACTACGACTAGCAGTCAGCTCCACTACTTCTGGATTTACATTAAATAAAGACTCCAAGGGGGATATTCAGTGCAGGTAACATCAACTGCTTACAACCTTTTCATTACAAAATTAAAGTTGGTTAAACTATAGCCTTTCATTCCTACATAGAAATGATTTTTTGCTTGCTATATCAGTGTTTATCACTCCCTCCTTTTTGTGTTACCACCAGTGTCTTGGAAAAGAAGGACTCTTGGAAGTGATGCTAGCTAACCACTGGGTCCAGTGGCTGGGACTCATAAACTCACCACCAATTATGCCACAGGGAAGTAAAGAGGCAATTTAAGAAACCTGTAATTGCTTTAGTCCTGGAGGCTAGACTACATCTTCTTGTTGTTGAAGATGCAAAACACTGGAGATATAAATTAATGGAAGAAGAAATAGTTAAAGAGAGGTAAAACTGCTGGGTTGAAGTCCATTTGTGAAGTGGAACAAGCCCGACTGGACCACCACAGAGAATAGAGGGTACGCTATCAACCCAGACAACATCCTACAACTACTGGAGTTTGATTATCCCCTCATGGCTCAGAAAAAACCCCCATAAAAGCCTCCTCTTTACGCGCTAACCATTTATAGATGGCTTAATGAGTCTAGGCCACAAAAGGAAAACACTGAATTCAAACTGATAAAGAGAGTCTCCACTTACTGCTTAGGTGCTCCTTTTACAGCACCTCCCTGCCCTCAGAGGACTTTTCTAATTTTCTTTTTAGTGATACATCGCGAGCTGAAGAAGTTCACTATATTGAGTTGAGACATGTCAAGACAAAATTAGACTTTAGCATGCAATTAAAAAAAACAAAACCTTTTGTATGATCGTTGTGATGAGGGTTTCACATATTATAAACTGTGTTTTAAAGAATCTGTACCCACTGTACAGTCATTTAATTCATGTTTTACAAGTTTGTCTATATGTATATTTATCCACACACCCATTGTCTATACCTTATTGTTTGTGTAGGATTACAGGGGTGCCGGTGTCTATCTCCAGCAGTCATTGGGTTGAACACCATGGACAGGTAGCCAGTCCATCACAGGGCACACTACAGACTCATAGCACAGATAGTTACTCACATACACACGCACACACACACTCACACTCAGTGTTACCAACTCTTCCTCCATAAGGGAGGAATAGTCAATCTTTTTGTGAAAACTATGAAATAGTCTGAATGTAGCAATAGAGATCAATAGGAAGCTCTGAAACGGATGCAAACAATAGTGTTCTTATCGACCAGCAGTGAGCTGGTCGCAGTGTTTCTCTGTCAAAACTCAACATGATGCCACAATTACAATTTGAACACATTTACAGCAGGGAAATTTGAATAGGACTTCTTAAGCTACGCTTTGACAAGAAACTTAAAATTTTAAAAGTGACAAATATCTAGAAAAAGATCTTGTCACACATAACTGACAATGGATTTTGTTGATTTTTGTTTTGTGTGTAAAGCTTCACAGTATGTTTTTGTTTGTATTGTATTGTTGACATTGTACCTATTGGTGGTGACTTTATTTCAACTCAGAATGACAACTAGTTCCAAAATGCTGTGGGACATTTAGCACCGCAACCAGAAAGCAGGAGTAATTCTGGTCAGTGATGACCTAAAGGTTGACTGTGGACCTGATTTTTTTCCCTTTATTTTACAAAGAGCTTGACGTTATCACAACCTCAATTAAATAAATCCTTACAAGAATTTTCACAACTGGTCACACTTTGTTTTACCTCCAAGCCAAAGCCTGAACCCCAACCAAGAGACTGACTGGCCCTCAACATCTGATAAGTTCTACATTACAAACAGAGCGATAAGCTCCTACAGGTCATTCATCATACCACTCCACCCACCCAAAGCTCCTTGCATCCTGGTCACCGCCCTCCAAGGCTGATAACCTATTCTGATCCTATCTATCCCCTAGAGAACAACAAACGCTACAAATTCACACTGACTCTTTTCAAGTTACATGAACACACACACACACACACACACACACACACACACACACACACACACCTATAGGCAAGTCTGCATACCCACCTGTGGTAAGTATGCAGAAGAATTAGGATGCACGAATACATGCAGGCCCAGCCCACATGCTGCCATAATGTTAATTGGAAACAAATGCTCCGTAGAGAGACATTTTGAGAATAGTTCAAATTAATTCAATGTGTCGAGGAGGAGGAGAAATAAACCAACAAAGTTCCCCTCATTTACACTTCACTCAGCGCAGCACCGTGCACTTTCCATAAACCCGCTAGACCAGTACTGTAATGTAAATTATAATCCAATGTTCATACAGTGAGCAATAAAAGCCCTGGCAATGGTTCTGGAATACTTTCACAGAAAACCTGCAGAAAAGGGGAGATTACTGCACTTTACCTTGTCCCTTGCTTTGTTAGCTTGTTCTGTTTTATGTACCAGACAAATAAAGATGCTTTGTTTTTTCCCTAGATGCAGATTACAAAAAAAAAAAAAATCAGGGGTTCTGAAACGGAAAGCGTGAAAAGTTCAGCGCCATTTATGATTCTGCAAGGACAGATGAGTTGGGTAAGGATAAGACATCTTTAAAAAAAAACTGAGTGATCAAACTCTTCAACATTTAATCTAATAGTTCTCCTTTCCTCATGTTTGACATATGACGGGATACCTTATGATGTCCCAACATCTCAATGTTCACAGGATATTTTTAAGAGCAGTGTCACACAATCAAAGCCAAGTGAACCGTTTTTCTTCAAACCAAACTGGGAAGCACCTTAGAGCATGAAATATGGCTCCAATTGTTTCTCTGTGTGTGTATCTACCCATAGCGCTGGAGAAGGGTTATTGGCAGGCAGGAGGAGGGGAGTTTTGGGAGGGGATGCTGAGTTGAGAATGCCAGGAATGTCCAGTCCTGTTTACAGCCCAGGCCGGTTCACACCTGCAGGTCAGGGAGCTATCACCGGGCCTGGCCCCTCCTCTCCCTTCTGCCCCCCGCCCTCATTACAAGGGGGTCAAGCTCAGAGGTGACCTAATTAGAAGCTCATTACATCACAGACAATCTCCATTAGCATGCCATGCTGGTCTGTTAATCCATTAGCACCACAGAGGGCCCTAGTGGAGTCTTTACATTCCTGTCCTTATGGCCTTCTGTAAAGATTCCTGCCACACACAAATACTGACTGCTACGCCTATTGATGGGAAGGCACTGAAATAACACGTGCACTCAGTAACTTAAAGCAATTACAAAATTTACTATGTTGCATGTGCCATTTTATAAAAAATAAATAATTAATTTCCTTTTTAAATTAAAAAATGTACCACCTGGTGGTAAAGCATGTCTTTATAGGCAACGAATGGGATACCTGAGAATGACATTTTAATAGCTTTCAAAGTAATGCTGGAGTATTTTTCTTTCACTAACCCAGTAATCACAAATGTGGTGAGATTTAGGCAAATTTTAAAATTGTTTATATCAGACGGAGTTGTCCAAAGGATGCCACGTCAAGATCTTTTGCGCCTTTGTGGTGCAAAAGACAACAGTTCCCTATGCATCACAATAGCATACTAGAAAAACCACTAGCTAAACTAAAGAGTCAACATCAACTGAACAGTTAGATAAAGCTTTAGGTGTATACAAATCTTCTGACGCTGTGTCAAGGCAGGTTCCTTTAGATTCTCCTGACATTTCTAACAACCAATTACTGGCTTGTCATTTAAGGCCACATACACTTCAAAGGGTTTAGGCACAATGGAGTATACAAGAATTGGGATGTTTAGCCTACGTCAAGTAGTCTCTGCTATGAAAGTGTGTATTGCAAATGTATTTAAAATACATTTGCTTGAAACTTTCTGCATATTTTCCGTGTCTGCTTGCACAAACCCACTTTGGTTAAATTGTTACTGATTGAGGTCCTACCTGTGAGCAAATTGACTTTGTACAGACTTGAGAGGATGGGCACAAAGTTGTTTTCAGGAGTTGAATTTGAAGTGTTGGAGCAATTTTTTTTTCTGGCAACTCAATCAATAAAAATCCCCAAAATATACACTTACACTTAAAGTTTGGTCACACAACTTATGTTACCCCTTAATTCAGCCATCTTACTGACCTGACTGTGGATGGTGAATGGTGTAGTGCAATGGAATCGAACGGTTGACTGGACGCAAATCTTGCAATGGTGTTGTTCAATGTGCAACACAGGTTGATTATAAAATCATCTATTAAAAAAAGGAAAAAAATGACAAGAAGTTACATGTGATCAACATATAAATGTTCGAATGTAAAAGGTGAAAATATGCCTTCAAAACATCAAAAGAACAAGGCTGACTTTCGTTGTTTTTATTTTTGACTGACTTTGTTTTGGACTTTTACAACATGTTTTGATGGTCTAAAGAAAGACCAGACTGACTTTCCTCAAACTCCAACAAAAGGTGGTCAATAGACATTCAGTAGTTGAGAGGTGGTTTATTCCAGAAGGTAAAAATAATGTGTCGCTTTGTCAATAAATGATGTGCGTGAGTCCACACTATGATGGCCATAATGTGTTTTTGGCATAAATTCAGTGGCCAGCTGGTCATTCAGACAATTTGACTATTACATAATATGACCACTCTGGGTCTGTGACTCCTTCACTTAGTGGCTCAGAGACATAGCAGCAGCAGGTTAACTTTAATCTTTCTGAAGCAAAGAATTATGACTTTAAATGCTTGAAGGTGATTTTGTAAGGTGATTTTTGAGGTGCTAGTCAGAGCTGTTGGTATCAAACTGGGGCTTTCGAAATTAAAAGATTGTTTCTCTTGAACTGGGAGCTGAGGTGAAATCAACTGTGCTAAGAACTTTCCCAGCTCCGTTTTGCTAATGTTTACCCTTATGAATAAGTTTCTCAGATCTTCTACGTGTCACATAAGGCCCGGTAACTTGGGTACAGCTGTGGGGTTGTGCCCAGTGCAGGGGATTCAAAGAGTAGGTATCTATCTCCTCACAGGGGACTTGGGAGATACTGAGCCCCACTACCTTCCTTTTGAAACCTTTTCCCTCTGGTGACTGGCAGACCATACAACGCACAGAGCTTTGTAAGTGACTCCATTGTCGGGGGCAGATTGAGAGGAAAAAAGGGGACTAGCCCAAGGGATAGAAAAGCATGGTGAAACAAAAAGGTCTGGCTCTCTGGTCTGAAGAGGGCAGAAATGGATCAAAGGATTGGATGCTGACCTGCGGCCTTTGTCCATCAGACAGCCCTGGCTTCATTTAACCTCTCTCTGGAGGTCGGCAAAGCCCACTGGGATATCGAGCTACATAGAAGCCATGGCCTATAGGGACATCTCAGTGCTACCCCTGCAAGCCCTCCACCTGAGACAATACTGCAGGTGAAAGTGGATGGGAGGAGTTGGTCTGTGCATTGCCTCAACTTGTCAGGGATGAACGACAAAGGGAGCTGAGCCTTCTCTGTAGATGCCCAGCGGGCAAGTCTTACTTTACTATATGGCATTCACATGGCCCTCCTGCCTCCCTAACCCGGCTCCACTGGGAGTAACAGGATGGAGGAAATCAGAACAGAGAGGCGCTCTCAGTCGCTCACCTGGGGATGGTAAACCTCAGCTATGTGGCACACAAAGGTGAACTTAGTGATTCTCCGCTGCATTGTTAAGATGTGGAAACCTAAATCTTCTTGCCTTAATAAACTTTTGAATAGGGAGGATTTTCTCCTGTTAAAAGGGCCATATCTGACTTTTGAGAACCTGTCCATCATGCTCTCTAGACCCAAATCTAGCAAAAAATAACTCTCAAATTCTAACAATATATATGTCTGCATGATGTCTGCACTCATGGGTTACTGATATGAGGTCTAAATGTCTCAAATATTTGTCATTAGAATGATTGATGAGCCTTACCAAGCTGATCCAAAGCAGGGGCTCATAGAATTACCCAACCCGATGATGGAACCAGAGTTCAAGGTGTGGAGTGGTTGAAAAGGAGGAATGAAAATGAAGATGGGAGGCACATGGAAGTGGGAGTACCTGCACTGAAATGGGAATGGAGAGGTCTAACTATGTTGGGAACGAAAGCAGCCAAATTGTTCTGCTTTCATTAGTGTGCTGAGTGAAGCCTCTGCTCGGGCCTCGATTCCCAAGACTCTCAGATAACAAGTGGCTTCCCACACTGAGGCTTTCTGTTTTGTTTCCTTCCCAATAAAACCAGCCACAGAGAGGGAACGATGTGGAGCAAGAGTGATAGAGAATCGAGGAAAGGGGAGAGGGGACCCCCTTGGTCCACTGTTATCTGTCTCACTCAGTCATTTTGAAGGGAGGAGGTTTGGTTTATTTCCCCAAGCCCAATGAATGACTGCCGACAAGCCATTTCTGATGCCCATGATAAGATTTCCCACCCCTGGTGTTCTACCTTACAGCCTTGACCAGACCTCCAGCTCCAGTCTTTCAACTAACAAGGTTAAATGTGTCTCTAAGAGCTGGTAATGAAAGACAAAGTAAGGTGGCCTTGTGCTAAAACGCACAAATCCAGCAGACTGGGTGAAAGCAGAAGGCAATGAGCGGAGTTCACGTCTGTGACCTCCCACACACAGTAATGTACATAGCAACACAAAAGCATTCCATAGGCAGCACCAGCCATCCTGTTAGTGATAGGCTGTAGATAGACCCAACAGAGCACTCTGCTCCATGGAGCTGGCAGCTGTATGTTTTTTTGTTTTAGACCACCAAGACAAGGATACAGGCATTTTGAATGCAGAACTCACGACTGTTGATTGATAAACCACTCGCCAATGAAGCGTAGACCGTTTAAAAGGAAATACAATATTTTGGGTGCTGTGATAGGCGATGGATCTTAGCTGTTAGTAGTAGGCTCATAACTCAAATCCTGCTAAGGAACCCACACACTGGTCACTATTTCCAGAGCTCAAAAAATCAAAATAATGGCAGAGGTGGCAGACATGGCTGATCACTGCTATCAGAGACTTGGGTCTGTGTCATTCAGAGACGTTCATTCATTCATTCATTCATTTGAAACAGTTGGAGATTTGAGGGAGAGACGTGAAATGGTGCTTTATTGTACAATCACTTATATCAGCAGGGATAAGAAACTGAACCAAAATATCTAAATATTCACTAGTTTCCATGTGGGATTGGTTCTGTTAAATTAGGCTGGTATTTGCCAAGCCAAGATGAATGTTCTCCCCCTTCTCTTAACATGGTGCTGTTAGCAGGATGCACATGGAGACAGAGATAAAACTCCCAGTGAGTTAGCCTTAGTACTTCCTGTAATATAATTAATTCTCTCCTAAATGCCCCGACTTATTTAAGACCAGTTTGGAGCTTATATAGTTAACTTATTCACAAGTCACATGAAGTGTTTTGACAACATTCAAAACTGAGAAATTGTGACATAAGAAAGCCCATGTGCACAAAAGCCCAAAAATATACAAACAAACACACAGCTACGGCAAACAAAATCAGTCTGATTCTAATTTAGAGGGTTCCTCTAACAGCACTCACACGTGCGCTCCACCAAACAGATCAAATCAAACATCCCTGCTGTCTTCTTGTTCTTCTCAGACACAAACAAGAGGATGGTCAGCCAGCAAGCGGAATCGCCAAGGAGAGGTAGAGGGCGGGATGGAGAGGAAAGCAAGAGGGGTGTCTTTGCTGCAGAGGAAGGGTGGCAGGAGTGATAAACTGTGACCTTCTCTTCATTCTGCAGCATGCCTAATGGCTGCTCTGAGTGCTCCAGCTCAAGGTGTCTGAGCCTCTAAATGGAGGGGTATTTTTATCCTCCTCCCACAGACCCACATCCACACATATATTAACAAACACAGTGAATAGGGGGTATAGTCACGGCTGATGTCCGGGTGCACCACAGGGAGAGCGAGAACTGGCGAGTTGGCACGCAGCGCTGGCAGTACTCAAGTTCCTGATAGCTTTCAGGGGCCTTTGATGTTCCTTGCATCCCCCGGCCCCCTAACAGCTCCGTTCCCCTAGCCTCCCCCTCACAGGAAATTGCATTCTGTCCTCTGCCACAGCAGATAAATGAGGCAAGCGAGGGGCTGCACACTGTCACCAGCCGACCTGGTCTGTCTCACACAGCAACCTGTAGTGTGTTAGCCTGCATGTGCTTCTTTATCCAGCAGACACAGCTGGGTTTGGGGAAGGGGTCCATTAGCGCGCGCACACAAACGTGACCTGACATGCACACACAAAAATCATACAAATTGTTGGCAGACATGTCATTGCACTGCACACGCATGCAGACTTTTTACCTTAGAAGATAACTTTTTGTGCCCTGCTTGATACTTTGTGAATAAACCTTTTCCCTTTTTCTGTCTGAAGATTAGCTTTGTCGTCAGAGGTTGAAAACGGCACTCTTTGCACTTGCTGTTAGCGTGTCACCATTGATTACATCATTGTCAGTTTCAAGTGATTTCTCCATAACAGCGTCTCGGTATGTCAAGAAACACTACAGCCAAGAAAAGTGTTCACGTAATGGGGATCCCAATGGAACTTATGGGCAAGGAGGCAAAGTCAAATTCATGGGACATTGCTTGTAGGATGTGCATGTTTGTGTTCATGGTCTTTGTTCAGTACACAGCGGAGTCTTAATTGCACGTGTGAACACAGATAAACCTCTGAGATCATTGGTCTATGTGCAAGCTAGCCTCAGCCAGCAAGAATGTCAGGATAGTGTTTGACTCTATGCAAGAGCCTCTGCTGTAATGAAAGTTACAGCTACAAAGTGATGTCAGTCCTACTGGAACCCTTTTCTAAAAGCTCCACCCTTCCATTAAAAGGATTTGGAACGTTTACAACAACCGACCAATTTGTCACTAAAGTTAAACGTTAAACTGATGTCCCCCAATGTTTGCACGTGAAACAATGTTCTGTACTTGCACAGACTCAAGCTGCCCCAGGCTGTATATACAGTAGGACAATGACAAAGACTTGGTACGTGTACAGTAATTGACCTTGGATTGATTTTTAAAAACACGTCTCAAATATGTTGTGCACATACCTTTGCTGGATAAGCTCATCTTGTTTTACAAGTCTGTCTTTACAAGTTTAAAAACTGAGCTCACCACTTACTGTAGCTGTGAAAGTGAAGACCTTCCCTGTTCTTTCTTGATGTGTAATAGCTGTTGAACAGTTTGGGATCCTCTTTATTATATTTGTCATGTTATAGTGCACCAAATGTACTTATTGGTGACAGGTTTTCACTTTATACCTCCAGTACTGTGGCCTTCCAAAATTCCCTGGTATTGTGGATGGCCAAAGATTTAAACACCTTTGTACCCAAATCACTAAAACCATTTTAACTGTTAATCCAAGGCTGTAGCTCACTTAGCAACCTTTCTTACAAACACCACCAAACACTTGCCCTACCACAAAAAAAAAAAAAGTTCTACCCACCATTTTTTGATATCCTGAAGAAAATAATCGCCTTTCTCATTGACTTGTGGTCTGGCTATGAAAGACTTAGTGAATTCTAGATTGATGCCTTGACAGTATGCCACCTATGCAAAAACTGATGAAATTCCCTCCCTGATAAATATTCAACAGTAAAATGTTAGTGGAGTTATTACCAAGTGGAAGTGATTGATTATGACACAAGCCATGTAAACACAGAGCACGGTCAGCGGACGTGATGCAGAGTAGTGTTTTTCAGGACTTTGGTTTGGTCAGTTGGTTCCAGTCAGAGGAACTCTTAATACATAAGCATGCCAACAAGGTTTGAGACAATTTCGTGATCACAGCCTTGTGGGAACAGTTTGGAAATGGTGCAGAAATGCACTATTTTTTTTTTTTTAATTTTCACATTAAGCATATCAGATGTGGTCTATTAAAAATAACTACTTAGATATGTTTGCATATTTAAATAATTTAGAGTTTTAGATTGCAGCTCATTTTGTATAATTTCAAATAATACTCAAATTATTTGAAATTGATATTAAAACTGGATTAATTTCAAACATTCTTATATATATATATATATCTATATATATATATATATATATATATGTGTGTGTGTGTGTGTGTGTGTGCGTGTGTGTATGTGTATATATATATATATGTTTGTTTTTTTGTTTGTTTTTTTTTTTTGTTTTGTTTTTTTGCAAAAAAAAAAAATGTATTCCGGGCACTGACTTTTTTATTTTATCTTATCAGGTTTTATCACAAATGTTTCCACCTGAGGTATTTTGAGACCTTTCAGATGTGGTACCACATTCCAAAAAGTAAGATATTTTTCCTTGCAACTGTGGATTTTGTGTTGGATGGACTCATAATATTTTGTGTTATTTATTCTTCCTATGTAAACACATCCTCTTGTGTAATGCAGACTAGTCTTTTTTGTCTTTTATGTAACAGTTTTTCTTGATCCGAATGTTTTTATCACCAATAAATTACTACATAGTGCCAGTCATATTAATTGAAACCAAGAGTAAAAATATGAGGCTTTAGTGAAAATGCTAAAACTACACTAGTGAAGATCAACTTCTGTCATCAAGTACATCTATGTGGCGCATAATATTTGTTTTTAATTCACCGAATTGAGAAAATATTATGCATTTTCAATACCAAAAGCAGCATATGTTTCTCAAGCATAATTTTCTCTTCACACAACTTGCGACACTCCTCTTTAAAGAAACGAGCCTGAATGTGGTGAGTGAGCAGAGCAAGGATCCCATGTAGTTCTCCACTGACTAAGAAACACACCATGCACGTGCACATACACACATTTATGTTCACGCCAAGCCCATTACCCACCTCCGCCACCTTCACAACTGCCCTTTATGACCCTTCATCTTCTCCTGAGCTGTTGCAGAGCCTCCTGCCCCATACACATCAGCAGCCCTCTGATTGACAGTCCGTGAAGATACACCAACATGGTCTCCATTTAGCTCAAGTACCACGCTGCCATCACTTTAGACCACCCTTCCTCCTCCCCCTTCTTCCTGCAACCTGCCCAGCCGCCCACCCGTGCACCCTTAAAGCCCCTAGAGAAAACACACTTGAGCCAAAGTGTTGCAGAGCAGGATGTTTCCTTTGGAGAAAAGGTTTCGCTTTGGGTCAGTGTGCACTTCAGCGATGGAGGGTGCTTTCTCATGAGGCCATGTGTGTGCGTGCGCGTGTTTGCGTGTGTGTGTGTGTGTGTGAATATTTGTGTGCGGTGCGGGATGTGTGGGGAGTCTGTAATAATAATGGTAAGAAGAAAAAGTGAAGATGATATTCTATGTAAACCAATCATGCAAATGTGAGCAGTGACTTATGAAACCGGTCAGAAATGCAAGTTAAGTGATGAGGCTGCAAAGTGTCTGTGTTTTGGAGAGCTTGGAGAGATTAGGAGATGGTGGGGGGGAGGGGCTAGGTGGTGAGGGACTTTAGTCCTGAGAGGAAACATTAGCAAAGTGAGGAGGAAAAGCTGCCAAATTAACTTCTCGCCCTTTCAATCACACCCTTGAGAGTTTCTGCCCCAATTTACTTATGCCTATAGATGATTTAAAAAAATATATTTTCTTTTAATATTTACAGACATTTTTACTAATTGAATCATATAGAAAAACACACCTTCACACTAATCTCTACTTACGATCTGCCTTCTAACAAGACTCACATGGGTCTACAAAGGGATTTCAATAGGGGAGCCAAAATGAACAACTTTTTGTCCCTTTACAACCACAAACATTGGTGTCTTTTTCTAGGATTTTATGTGGTATAGCAGAACAAAATGAATACATTTTTGGACAGGGGGGGGAGAAAATGATATGGAGTTGTAAAAATATAATTTTACAAAAAAATAATAAAAATCTGAAAATTATGGTTTGCATTTCTATTTAGTCACCTTTCACAGCAAATTTGGAAGAAGGTGCTCTGTTCAGATGAGACCAAAATGTCATGTTTTGCTCACACACAATTGCACCTCACCTTGTGCACCGTTTCCCCTCAATGAACCATAGTAGAGGCAGCATCACGTTTCCGAGACGCATTTCGGGGCTTTCCTGGAGGAAGAGCCAATCAGAGGCTGCAAACGAGACTGAACATCACCTGCGATGCGCAGCCACGACTACGACCACAGTTATTGCAGGCACAACGCTTCACAATTATTTGCAACTTTACGTTTGTCTGTCACATAAATGCCAAATAAAATGCATGAAACTTAGTGGTTGCAATGTGAATAAAGTGCATTGGAAAAACGTCATAGTGTATGGATGCTTTTTTAAAGCAAAGATGCTCGACCTATACATAAATTATCTAAATTGAACTGAATCTAATTGTTTTTCAGCTTCACTTTTGCCTGTGTAACATGATGTTGTTCAATCAAGGGCGTAGGTTCGGTCTAAGTTTTGGTGGGGACCTTTTCTCACTACCTTGATAACGTGCAGCTGACTGAGACATTGCTAACTTCTCCTTTGGTCCTTTCAATCTGAAATAGATGATTAGAGTCACTCTGCAAGACAAATGTAACTTTTCTGAATGCTCTAAATCTGTTTAGGCACATTTAATAGTGTCAATTATTGCAGGGCCAGACAGGGGACTTAGGCCTTTCTGTAGTCGGGGCCCTTAATAACATTGCTTACAATGAGAAGCAGATGCTGACCCGCTTGGTCCCTTTGAAAAAAGACATTTGAGCAGCCCTGCTTCTAATTTATGAGCCCCCTACACATCTGGAATTCTTTATAATTAAAACATAAACCCCAAAGTTCTACTTCCACCTGTCAAATGCTGAGAAGATGAACACTGTAATGGGCTTCTCCTGCATTGGTAGGAAGGATGGAAAGGCTGCTTTTGCTTGCTGTGTTTTTTTTTTTTTTTTAAGACGGGAAATATAAAGGGGTGGAAAGAGAAGCCTTCTTCTGTTATTGTTTTTGCTTTATGGCGGGACCAGTGTGTGGCAGAGAGTTCCCAGCAAGGCAAGTTTTCACACAGGTTGCAACAAATACATGAATAACGAACATTTTAATGAAAACAGCACGTTGGTTGTACAAATGTATTGAGTCATATAAGCAGTTCTTGCATTGCCATGATTGATTTTAGTCTCATTTCTCACGTAGAGTGATAAAGATTTCAACAATATTTCTGAAAACTAAAATGTACTACATTTTCCCAGATGGAGATTTCCTAGAGTATAAACTTTATTTCAAAGAACCTATGAATAGTGTAGAATAATCTGGTCATAGTTAACCTTCCCAACACTTGATTCAATCTAAAACTGTCCTAATGCTGAAAAAAAAATCATAGAAAACACATTTAATAATAATTGTATTACTCTAAATGGTGTTTCAACCTTTCCACCTTTCCACTGCGGGATCACTGTAGATCATTATAGAACATTGAACAGTCTGTTGATTCTTAAAAATAAAAAAAAAACAAAAGACATCACAGCAAAAACTGAACTATCCAGTGCAGGTGCAGCAGAATACTATGAATTTCACACCTATGATCCCTTTTCACAAGCTCCACTGGAAACAGGCACAGCACCAAAAATCACACACATACTTTAAAGGCAGGATCTATACCTGGTTTACCAATGCAGGGTTGTCAGGTGGACTGGCACATAAATCTAGGGCCCATGGGGCAAGAGGCTGCACACACCCTCAAGAGATGTCCCGTAAATCACGGACCAACTGCAGTGGAAGCTGCTGTACCTACGTAAAGGAGCACATGCAAACTGCACGGAGAAAGACCCCAAACTCGATTTGCACCCGGGACCTTCTTGCTGCAGCCCTGAGAACTTTACATCTTAAGCAAGAGAAAATGGAAAGCAATCCAGATTTGTGGACCTAGAGATCTACGTCCACAAATCTATGACTTTAGCCTCATTAGCTAATCATAGTGCCTGGTAAAATCTTTTAGTGATGCTTATGTAAACTGTGTACAACCAAGGGAAACCCAGTCAATCATGAAATTAAATGTGTCCCACTCAACCAAGTTTTTCTGCCCTGGACACATAAATGCTACTACATGACAATGCAAATTAGTCAAATAACAAACAGGAAGAACGAAAGAATAAAAGGTGGGACATGTTTCATGTTTTTCTTTTTTTTTGTCTAAGTATTGGGTTCAAAGAAACTTGAGACAATAGCATTATGGCAAGACGGAAGCAAAGATTTCCGATCTCACACCAAAAATGAGCAGGAAGCATCACGTTCAAGCTTAATACATTTCCCTTTCATGTATTAGCAAGAAAATAAAGCAAAGAAATGGATTTGCCATGGCTGCTGAATAACATAATTGCCTTTAATAGGGTTTGTTCCAACAGATCAATAGGACCTACATGAGAGAGTGCCGACCGTGTGTGAATGTGTACGTGTCCACTGAAGGTGTGGGAGCTTAAAGCCTCTCGGGCTTCTGGCTCCCTTCATTAAATCGAATTAAGATCCTGCACTGGGCAGATTAATTTTCTTTGTCTTTTTTTCCCCCCTTCTTCTTCTCTTTTCTTTCTCCCCTCCCTCCTCCTTATGCCCTTCTTCCTCTGGAGAGCAAAACAAAAGCAGCTGCAAAAGGGGGGAGCCATCCAGCCCCTGGAGGTTGAAGAGTGCAGCCCGTGCAGCTAATCCTGCTGCGAGGACGGCCATGAGGACAGCATTCCTTCCATTTTCTTCACCGCTGCCAGATCACCATAATTAAGTCCTCAGCGTTACAGAGGCAGCCAGGCCCAAGCAGAGCTCTGATCCATGCCTTTGCTTCTATTAGAAAGGGGCAGCGCAGATGAACAAGGTCATCTGAAACAGCAGAGGGGTGCACATCCTTTTATTCCTGAGGGGAAGGTCAGCATCCCATGTTCGTCCACAAATCTTCTCCAGCACTCTCCCGAAGACAACTCACCTCTGTTGCCGCACTATTAATTCATACTGTCAGCTGTGATGGAGAGAGTCAACAATGTCTGCAGGTGTGAGGCAGTTAAGACCCAGACCAAAGCACTTCCAATAACAGCATAAAACACGCAGCCTCAAAAGGAGGGGGAGGCGGGTGTTTTTGAAAGGAAGGAGGTTCCTCTGCTGTCCTGAGGAAATGAAATGAGCTCAGTGGGTGACAGGTTTGGGAAAAGAGCGGGCCAGCGGGGAGGAGAAAATGAGCTAAACAGGGTAAAATGAGAAAGACTGCAAGCTGTGCAGGAGGAGAAGAAGAAAAAAAGTGGGAGAGATGGCAGGGGGATAGGTGGCAGAGAAATAGGGTGAGAGCGGGAGAGGAGGGCCTCTTTGTGGATCATTGGCAGATAATGGGCTCATTAGGCCAAACGTAGCTTTAAAAGGCTCTGGCTCTCTAAACAAACAGAACAGGCGCTGAGGAGATGGACTTAAGGGCCCAACATGGAGAGAGATCTAATGAGGCTCTCCGCCCCTATCCCGCAGAGCAAAAGAAAGGCTACCAACTGGCTGCCCACTCAAATTCCCCAATGATCAGTCAACCTGCCTCAACCTCAGTTGCCCTCACCTCCCCAACAACAGTGCCGCTTTTGAACCCCTTTTACACAGTTCTTTACGTTTCTTTGTTTTGCTTTGTTTTTTTTTGTTTGTTTTTTTTTTTCCTTCTCTCATTGCTTTGACATTTTTGGCACTATTTCACTTTCTGGCAGAGGTACGACATTCGCTGCTATTAGGAGCTGATGTAACAATTACAGAGTTTGTGTGGCATGTGCAGAAATAAAATTGCAGAAGCAATTTATTTTCTCTAATTCGTGCTCTGAAGCTAAAACTAAAAGAAGAGGTTGATTCCCATGAATTAAACCTTGCCCTGTTTATGGAACATATCCAAATATCTATCGGAAATATGCAGAACAGGCAGGTAATGTGCTGGAAGGAGGAAAAGATTAAGACTGTGAGAAAGTCACACACAGTTTGACATTAACACATAACAGTGCTTTGTAAAAGTATTAATACATGTTTTGCTTTGATCGTTTTAATGCTTTAACTCCACAACCTTCAATGTATTTTATGGATTTTATGTTAGAGACTAACACAAACTAGCGCATAATTGTTCAGTGGTATTTCTAGTGACTCTGTACAGACACAAAGTGTAGTCGTTGTGATGAAATTATCAAGTTTTTCTTTTGCTGAAAGTCATGCCATTCACTTCCACAATGGGGGCCCTTTTTCTCTTGATTTCAGCCGCTGAGCAAGACCCTGAATGATGCTTCGGCAGAGGGGGGTGTTGGTGTTTAGCATCTGTCGATGTTGCGACCGTGTTTTGGTCTCCGGGTCACCACAATGAAAATGCTCAAAAAAAAAAAAAAAAAAAAAGTCAGCTGCTTTTGGGGTCTAAATAGCTCTTGAAATTTCAAGTTTTCCAGAGAAGTACATTCCTGAAAAAAAAAAAAAAAAACACACACACACAAAGGCATGAAAGTTATTGTTACATGTTGCATGGGACAACATTCTTCTCCCAAGTTGCCACATAATAAAATTTCAGCAGAAACTGTTTGCAAAACTTTTTTTTTTTTTTTTGCCAGAGAGATACTCCTTTAGTCCTATTTTTAGTAGACTGTGATTTCAAATTTTATCTTCAGATGTAGGGATAAAAGGAAAAAAGAGCTTACTGACTTTCACTCAACAAACTGAAGTTTCAACCGTTACTTTCTATGGAGACTTAACCCATATTTATATCATTATTCGTAGGAGGTTGTGAAAATCAAAGTATGAAAAAACAACACCATAAAAAACATCAGTGTCTTGTGACTTGTGCACAAACATAAGCTTAATACATTATCATTTGCATGTTTTGATATTTTGCAGGAAAAAACTGAAGCAATTTCATAGACAATAAACATTTCTCTGCACAAAAGGGTAAGAAAATGGAAGCAACACTGCTTCGGGTATAATGATGTAAATATTTGTTTGGAGTGCTATTTGCAAATTTGTCACACTACTGAATCTGATGTTTATGTTTAAAGATCTGTCCGAGGCAAAGAGTCTTGTTTTCTTACTATTTCAATCACTGCTGCTTTTTCAACAATGGCATTTACTGAAACGCAAATGTGGTTTCCAAAATGTAAAATCCCCCCACCGCCCCAAAAAAATGTAGCAAAAACTATCATGAATGACCATTACTCATTTACGATGTCGCATTCAATAGTTTCTACGCATATTAAAACAAATGAACTAATAAAATGAGTAAATGGAGACGTTTTTTTACTGTTCTGCCACTTTTCTGCAAAATAACAACAATTTTGATTGAATTTTAAAAAACAATATTTTCTAAAAGCCCACTAATTATTGTAAAAAGCTGCCCAAATTTTAACAACCAGGCCAGAGATGAGTTTTTTTCCAGCCCTATGTTCAGAAGAACCTCAATGTAGTGGAAACTGGCAACACTGACCAGTGAGATTTTTATTTTTATTTATTTTTTACTCTTTACTGTAGCTTTATGAAGTTTATTAGCGGCTCAGGATGATTTTGAAGTAGTGGGGAAAATAGAAGGCTAAGGCGTCAAGGCAAAGAGGCATTAGAGGTGCTCTGGTGACTGGTTGCATATAACAAACCTGGAGGTGGTTCTCAAATCAAATTCTGCTCAGGGTCCTGAACCATCTTGGTTCAGAAAATTTCACAAGCTTTCAGCTGATGGGTTTCATAACCTAACAATCTCGCGGGGATAATTTGGAAAAAACTCATTTATTTACTCCACTTTTTCCACATGAAGATCTTTCTCGAGTGCAAACATGTAAAGAGGAAATATTATATTACATTTTACCACTGCGCCTCATTGGGCAATTTTACGGTGCCTAAGCTGATTAAAGTGCACAAAAAAGGGAACATTTCCCAAAACCCTTGCTGAACCGGTTTCCACGCCATCACATCTTTGTCTGCTGAACTCAATACACTCAAACTCCTGCTTTACACTGGTTTCCCCTTTACAAAAACACCTGGCTTGAGTCACCGTATGAAATGCAACCAACACCATACTGTGTGTAGTCATGCTGTATTATTCACTCATTAGGCTTGGCAGTTCAGCACTGTCCCTCGTCCAACGTCTCCCCAAGGAGCAATAGTGCAAACTAAAACCCTCAAGTGCTTCAAATTTAATGTTACTGAGCGCTCTGTGGAAATGGGAGCCAAAGTGTTTAATGGTTGTGGTAAAAGAGTGTCGTTCCAACAAAGAAGTTTGTGGGGAAACTCAAATTCCTATTAAGCAATTTGGGATGCCTGTTGCCAGGAGGGGGGCTGGGGGGACAAGCTTTTAGTTTTGCTTAATCTGATGTTGGTTATTGGAAAGAATCACCTCCGTTTAGCAGCTTCTTCAGAACAAATTCTTTTCAACTCTTAATTGATGCTGAGTTTTAAAAGATTTACTGATTGCAAAAACAATACAGCTGCTTGAAAATTCTCTGTAATCAACTTTGGGGAAACATTAACACAGGGCCTGGCTCTCAAGCCACTGAAACAGCCAAGAGATTTATTGTGAGAAGAAGCAAGAAGGCTGCTGTCTGGTTCTCAGGGAACCCAACATATCTTCCTCCACCATTGAAGAATGTTTGCCTTTGTTTGCCTTTATTAATACCAATATATTACGCTGAGAAAAACAGCGGAGCCAGGACGGAACCGGGGGATGAAAAATAGAGTTATTGTAAGGAGGCTCAGGCCGTTTCTGTTCATCCCCAGCTGCTACACTGCTCATCATGCTGAGAGCTAACATGAAACACACTCACGCTATGGCCTCCTCTCATACATCTGACATCCATTAAGGATACCAGTGGAAGACCAAGCCTCTGAGGGGACTTTTAGTCCCATCTCTCGGCTCTTTACTAAAAGACGAAGAAAAAAAAAAGGGAAAATAAAAGATGAAAGAGATTAAAAGGAGGGGGTAATACTTATTATATAAAAAAGGTTTCAAATTTGGACTGTAGTGCATGTTTTTATCTCTTCAAGAGATAACATAAACATGTGCACTCAATTTTTAAGCCAACACACCACACCAATATGTGTACAACATGAACAGTACATTCAAACCTCATTAAGTAAAGATTCAATGCAAAAGCCAGTTTAAATTTTCCAAGTCTTTCTTAAAATAGCAAATTCCAAAATGCACAAATAGATCTCAGCCTAGTTGCCACATTCTGCATATTCTGGAGAATAACCGTATTTTCAGGGTTTCCCCAAAGCCAGACTGTAAAAACATTCCAGTGCTGTCTGTCGGATAAGTCTATTCCCTGGACACTGTTTCCCACTCAGATAAGTCAACCTTGACAGTGTGAAACATCATCGAAAAGCAGCCAGAACCGGCCAAACATGTGTTGGTCTCCGTGTTGATCTGAAGAGGTTCTGAGAGCAGAACACCTACCCTACAAGTGACTGCAAGAGAAAGCTACCAGCGTGTGGAAGGTGTAGGCTTCAGTGTGATAGGATAAACCTGAATAAAGCCATCCGTGTATGCAGCAAGGCTTTTTCTGTGATTTCTGTAAATTTGCTAAATATGTCTAGAACAAAGAGGATTCTTTTTGCGTGGCTCTAAACCCTTTTGATGGGTGGTTTTGATAAAAAAAAAAAGATCAACAACTATATACACCATTAATGAAAGGAAACGACTAGCTGAATATTTAAAAAAAAAAAAACATACTACTCTATTGATGTTTTTTTAACTGCCAATAGCAAAAATAATTCACTAATAACACATGTTATCATTGAGCTTAAAACAGTTTCTGTTTGTGACTTTATATGTCTTTATGTAAAAAAGATACCATTTAATATTTCCATCTGCAGGTCTGTATGTGTTACAGTATTATTGTAGTGAAACATTAAGTAAACACTGTGTTCACACAAATAGAAATAAAGGTTTCATGAATCCCAAACTGTGCTGTAAAGAAAGTCCTCATATGTCAGTGAAATTCTTTCCAGTTTGTCTTTGACCAATTCAAGCTCTTTAAATTTTAGGCTGCAGCTGCTCAAATGCTTCTTTTAAAAGAACCAATAAAACAGCCATTTAGCTTAGCATCAAATAGGAATGTATGAATCAGACACTAAGCCAGAAATGTTCATGTCCTTCAGGCTTCCCAAATGCTATTAAAAAAAAATCTTGGTTGCAAACATTTTGAGAGCCCCATTAAACTATTTTTGGTAAATGTCAAAGTAGGAAAGACTTTAGTAGAATCTTTTGTAAACTGGAAAAAAAAAAAAAATCTAAAAATTCTTGGGGTCATAAAAATGAGGAATGTTTGAAAATTATACAACAGGTTGACATAACAAAAAAAAACAAAAAAAAACAGTGAAAAGTAAATTGAAATAAAACTTGAAAACTGGTGATGAACAACCATGTTACAACATTCATTCTCTTGGAAGAGGAAAACCCCATGTGCACTCATAAATCATGTCATTTCTTTTTTTTACCAATAATTTATTCACTGAACATGTTTTCACTGTGTTTAGCTTTCGACAGCGTAGCAGATTTGCCAAGATTTTTGTGTGCATTTTGTAATCCTTAATGCTCAAAATCAAAATGAGTTGAAAACAAATATTTTGGTTTCTTCTAACTCAGTGGTTTTGGATTTTTTTTTTTTTTAAACCAGCTCTTTTAAAACTGTAGAGTGACAGAACTTGAACTTTTTCAGTTCAAGTTGTGACATAAGCATAAAAAACTTGTTTTTTTTTAATTGGCACTAAATAGTTGCATGAGAGATATGTGGTAATTATGTATTAAGCTTTAAACAAAAAGTTTATATCTCCAAGTTTTGAAGGTGTCAATGTAATCAGAAATGTTTCTGGTAATTGGAAACTGAAGGTTTCTCGCCAAACATTAAAGTCCAACATGGCTACTTTGCACATGAATACACAGTCACAGTGAAATTTCTTTGCATTCTGTTCATTTATATCCCATTACCTCTTACACATTACACTCCGACCTCCAGCATTAAATAATGTATGTTCCTAGGGTGTTTCAGAGAAATACATTGTTTTTAGATTTTATTCAAAATAGCACTTAGCCTCACTTCTGAACGTTTCTTTGGGTTGCCATGTATACAATAGATGTGACTATTGACCACTTCATGACCCCTAGTGTGTAGATTACTCTGCTACAAGAAGGAAATGTTCTAGAAATAAGCTAAATAAGGTGAAGAAATCTCCTTGTTTAATGTGCGTAAATCCAAGTGAGTGGAACAGTAACTTGCTGTCTCTCCTCCGTGTTTACTTCAACACGTTACCCCGTACCGCCGACCTAAGTGGATTCCTGCACAGTCTGACCCTCAGCTTGCACAGTCAAACACAGGGATAAAGAGAAGGATAGTGCAAGAGAGAGAGAAAAGGCATACCTCATTAATCTTCTCTATGGCAGTCTGTTTTACCACCAAGTTTACTTTCACGCGGAGGTGAAAGTGACAGATCCTCAAATAGATGCTTTTCAAATGCAATGAGAAATGTTCAACATCACCCACAAGTGATCGCTTGCACACTTTTGTACCTTACTGGGGTTTTCTTAACCAGTAAATGCTTACTGCTGCTGGGCCTTTGGTCTCATCTGTAGTATGTTTAGACTGTCTTTATCCTCCAGACTGGTCGGTTACGACATCCTGATGACAAGGCATCAAAACTTTTTCTGATCAGTTTCACTATCAAAACACTGCCTTGCAAGAAAATGTGCTGACTTAAGCTTGTGATGAGAGAAGTTGAGCTATGTGTGTTTTTCTCCGATTTTGTAGAGACAGCAAAAGTATTTATGTCTCTTGACGTTTTTCCCATCTTTGCCATAATACAACCGTCGGTATTCATCGTAGTTTTGGGTATGACAAACAAACACAAATTGTTGCAAAATTCTGAAGGCCCGCCTAAGGTGACAGTGATAATAAAACTAACACTGCATATCACCCTCAACACACACAATCCTCATTGTGGTGGCGGCGGCATCATCCGGTGAGGATGCTATTCTTCAGCAGGGACAAGCAAGGTGATCAAAGTGGGTGGTGGATGGACCTAAATAATGATAATCCTAAAAGAGATTGTCTCTTTGGAGTGTGAAATGCTGCAAAAGTTTTGTTACTGGGGTATGGGTTAAGCAGGGTAAAAATCCTAAATATATAGCCAGAACTGCAGATGAATCCTTTAGATCAAATCAGATTCATTTGTTGGACCATAATGGCAGTGACTAGAGGTACAAAGACCTACTGCTGTATTTACACCGAATGGTCAACTCTTGGGGTTAAATTCAATTGCACGTCACACTTTTCAGATTTTTATTTGTATGAAAAGAAAATAGCTAAAAAAAAAAAATCCATGTATTATTTTTCTTTCACTTGAGAATAACAAACTACTTGTTCAAACAAAATCCATTCTTTCAACAATGAAACCATTGTGACAGCAAATGTGTTAAGTCCACCTAGGTTAAATCCACCGAGTGCTGCTATTCCTCAAGTCTTACCTGCTGGTATCCAGAGATTAGATCTGTTTTCTTGTTTTCCACGTCAGATAACAAAAGGAGACACAATGCCCAACAAAAGCCTTGATTATTAAAAGCTCACTGCTGTTTGAGCACAGTGTAATTAAAATACCACAGCATGTAAAGATTTATTATTCTTGACAAGCTCAAGCACACTCACACAAACAAACATGTTGATAGCAGTTAGGCAAGTCATTCACAGTCCAGGCACCAGCATGGAAGGATCTCAGACTTGTGAATTGTAGCAGTTGATCTGTATGACAATGGCTTGGCAAGCCCTGGAGGAGAGCGTTAGAACAGCAGGGGTAGGCAGTGACTGCCGTGTGCCGGGAGTCAATGGCCCCAATCTCCCACCTCAAACCTGTAGTCTAGACAGCCAGGGGGGGAGGTGGAGTCGCTGGTGAGATTTAGGTTCATTTGCCCAGACGGTCAATCAGACGGTTGTGAGTACCGGTGACTTGTACTCCGTTTTCAGTCATACCTACACCAAAAAAACGTTCCCTGTTCAACTTTTCAAGAGTAAAAGTCCTCCTTTTCCAGGGCCTTGTGGACAACTTCAGGGTCTCTTCTAACTGGTCTCCAGTTGAATCAACTCTGGTGCAATGGAGCGGGATGGAAGGTGGAGGGGAAAACCACACATTACATCATGTATTTACTTATCCAGGATAGCCGGTGAGTGACATGAAGAGTGGGACTGGGGGTGAAAGGTGAAGGATTCAGGAGTAAATGAGTCATGACCAAAACCAAAGGATTGGAATCTGGTGACAATGTTGCCTAAAGACCAAAACTACACAGCACCTCCGAAAAGAAACTAAACATATTTGTGGTCGGACCAAAGAAGTCTCAAAACTATTTTTGATTGCTGCAGACAAATTTTGAAACTAATCCCCAGAGCCTTGCCAGATGTCTTGAACAGAGCACCATAATGTTACCCAGAATACAAAGTAAGTACTTTGAGATTATTTGCTATTAATGACGACAATTAGGGGATCAGGCTTTTGGTAGCCTGCCAACTACTGTTTCAGCATTTTCCCTCCTTGGAAGTGGAATTTGAGCTCAGTAAATTGCTTCCTTTTAGTAACAATGCCATAAACACCCTCCAATCCCCTCTCAACTATCTGTGCATGGTCAGCATCACCACAGTAACTGCTGGTGACATGTGCCGCTGATTGGCCTTGTTGTGCCTCCAGCTACCCCACCTTAATGTGGAGGTGCAAGTCACGGAGACCAAACAGACCCTGACAGGAAAATCGACAGATTGTTCCATTTACGGTGAGTGTGGGATTTCTGTATTTCATTCGAGGGTGTGTGTGTGTGTGTGTGTGTGTGTGTGTGTGTGTGTGTGTGGTGGGTGGGTGGATGGGTGAGTTTTTGGTTTAGGGTGGGGATTAATCTCTCTAAAATGGTGGCTAAGAGAGGGTGAAATAGAGGTAAGAAGACAGACGGGAAACAACAAATGTACAAGGTTAGAAGGTGCTCTGACAATACAAGTTCTTGCAAGTGAACCAAAGTTTGACCATTAAAACTTATTTTATTTGGGTAGAGTTGAAAGTATCTCTAAGTAGGAATTAGCAAAGTTTTTTTTGTTTAAAAATATAAACCTTTTTTGAAGAGGAACCTTTATTGAAGAGTTCAGAAATGAATTCTTCAATAAAATTTGTTATATGACCTATGTTTAACATTTCAGTTGCTCATTCAGTTTTGTTTCATATTAGCATAATACTTTTTTGGAAAATAGTGTACCTTCAAATCACAATTTAAATTAAAGTTCAATCTACAATTATTTTCCTTATGAACTTAAAACATCAATGATAGTTAGCTTAGACAGCTAGTTTTGCAACAGTAAGTTATACAATTTACCACGCATTACAAAGGGGGTTCAGAATGTGACATGGATTTTGGTGCCAGGTGGGTTGGTCTGAATACTTCAGAATTATGCACTTGGACTTTCTTGCACAACCATCAGTCTGGCTTACAGAGAAAGCTAAGAAGAAGAGAAACCATCCCGTGAATGAAGGTTATGTAAATAAAAAGGCCTTGTTGATGTCAGAGATCAGAGGAGAATGGGTAAAAGTGCTGGAGATTAAAGGGAATGGTTTATCAAATTGATGTTACAAACAAATTACGCAGAATCCCATCAATGGGTTTTGTCCATTCCTCGTTTGTGACTGGTGGTGGTGGTTTAGTGGTACGTCGGAGGTTTACTTGGCCCTGTTTGGACCCTTACGTACCAGTTTAGCATCGTCTAAAATCACAAATCTAACATCACAAATCTTGAATCATGTCTAATTTCATAATCATGATGATAAGTTGACATAACCCTACACTGTTTTGTAACGGACACTTATAGGAGCAGCTTTTGATGCATCTTGCTGGAGGTACCTGTTGTCTTTTACCATGAGAATAATAGCTGATTGAAACTCCAACCACAATATTCAGTTAGGATTGGTTACTAATCATGGAATTCATCATTTACTGAACATCTAATTTACAAACTAATTCACTTCATTTAAATATATCTAATTTTAGAGGACAAATATTCTCTTTCTACTCTGGCCGTCTACATTTTCACTCCTTTGTCTGCCATATTCCAACATACCTTGCCAGCCTGCAAGGAGACATCAAGCACATTCCAAGAGCCAACCCAATTACGGGCAGATGAGGGGCAGTTCTCTTTGTTTAAGAACAAAGCCAGAAGTGACACAACTGCTCTTTAAAGGAAGCTCTTCCAGCCGTGGTTCCACAGAACAAGGGAAAGGGGGGCCCAGTGGGCACGAGGGAGGCGGCCAGCTGGTTATAAATATCTATTTGGCCAGTTACTGGAAGGAAAATTTGCAGTTTGTTTGTCATCCACTCATCCAGGTGGTGGGCCTGGTGGTTGCAAAACATCACAGAGCACAAGAGAGCAATGAGGCCAACCTGTCTGAGTCAACTGCCAGAGAGAAGTTCATATATAAAAGCCACATGTCATCCTTTAGTGTACAAGGGGGCTGGGAGAAAGTTCTTGGCATAATCGGATCCATGTTTAACCTGTTGATGATCTCGGTTGCTCTACATTATGTACTACAGCAGTCCAAAAAGTATGTTGAGTTGGTTGTTGAGTTTAGCGTGTAAACTGTCAGGGAAAAATCTCTTGTGAACCATTGCAACAGTCAGAGTCTCATTTAGATGCAGCTATGAGTGCCGCTTCTGCATGTTGCCTTTTGAAAAACTTAAACTCCTCCAGAAGCCAAGCATTTTTTTTTTTTTTTTTCACAGCCACGGGTGGGGGTAGTGGTTGTGGGGTGCGAATTTGACACTAAAAAGACAGAGTTTGGGTGGAGTAGTGCTTTAATAACGCACATTGTGCAAGTAGTTGTTGATGGCCAGAAGCGCAGAGCACTGGCCTGTGGAGGGGTGGGACGAGCCCAAAGTTTAATTCCCACTCTGCAGTAAATTAGAGCACAGCGGGGTAATGTCTGTTTATTCCAAATACAGCTGCCTGGGCCTCTCTCTCTCTCTCCCTCTCTCCTTTTCTTCTATCTCTCTCTCTCTCTCTTCTTCTTCTATCCTTCTCTCCATCTCTCCCCGCAGGTCACACCATGGCCTCAGAATCACCTGGACCAGGATACACAAAAATGCATATTGTTTAAATACAAGCACTGTGTATAGATAAACAACAAGGAACAAATGCACATCATCAGAGATGCAAACACCAACTCATACTAATTTACAAAGATATGTACAGATTTTTAGCTCATGGACACTAATGCCTTGCTGACAGAAAACTAAGGAAATAAAAGTAAGTACTTTGACTTCGCTTTTTGTAATGTTAATCTTAAAATAGATTTTTGTTACACGTTAACTGAATTATCTTCTTTTTAGACATTTTATGTATTTGTTGCTAAGCATATTATTATTTATTTTTGTTAGTTCAAGTGACTGAAATTACTTTTTTTGGAAAGTAAATATACTCCATTAAATCATTAGTCTTCAGTTTAAAATAGACATTTGCTGACCTCTAGTGGTAAATTAAGTCTTTGTCATTCCTAGGTTTCAAAAGATTCAACATTATTGTACCAAGTATATCCGACAAAATTAAAGTATTGAAATAGTAAGTTGATATGTTTGTATACAAACAAATTTTGTAGGGATGCCAGAAATTTGCCCTTTTAAGTCCTTATATAGTTACATAAAAATCATTGGCATAAAATGCAGTGCAACATCAAAGAAATGTGAATTAAAATTTGTGTTTTGATTGTTAGATAGTTTATTAAGTCCCTCCAACACTCATACTGATGGAGAAATCCAAAGTTAGATAGAAAATTGCTAAACTACCGATGATAAAATTACATTAAAATATCCTCTATTAATTCCAGGACGAATTTTATTATGTAACATTTAGCATACATTATCTTAAACAGAACACACTGTATATATTTTGGGAGATTTAAGATGTTATGTAGACTATAAATATAAAAGTTACAAATTTAAAGCATTAATCAGTCAAAAAAAATCCTTAATTT
>NW_015113228.1:35737-180103 GCF_001443285.1 Poecilia latipinna | reverse complement strand
TTTTTTTTTTTAATCGATGTTAGACTAATAGTGCTACAAAAATAAGTATTTGGCGTCCTCTAGTGTGTCGTGCGATCATTGCCGTTTGGTTCATGTAGGAGACAGAAAACACAACCGTTCTCGTCATAGTTGCTCAATTTCGACGTACGCGTTCACATTGTTTGGTGCGTCAGCTGGTGCGTTGCGCGCGCGCGCTCGCGCTACAGTTCTGTTTCTATGCGAGATTTGTTTTCAAATGGAGGAGTCTTTGATATTCCGATGGGACCAGGAATACTCAAAGTACGGCGGCTGCAGCGATAAGCTGGGCCGAAGTGATTCGGTGTCATCTGCGAGGTTTGAATCAAGTTTACGCTGCTAGGGGTAAACGGAGACCCTACAGTTTTTTTGTGATTTATCGGCGCAGGGTAGTTTTCCAACCGGCTTCATTAGCTTGACGAACTAGCATACATGCCAACAGCTGTGGGGCGCTAATGGAGATGCGTTGGAAGGTGTTGCAGAGTTGTTTTATTTAGGTTTGTTTGCACTGCTTAGTAACATGGACTCTAGTTGTAGTTGTAGTCTGGCAGCGCTAGCTTGTCTAAGATGAAGTCCCTGCTCAAATAGTTATGAGTAGTTTCAATCAAAACCTCCGCATTAGCTCGTCTTTCAGCGCAGACAGTAAGGGTCCGGCGGTCAGCGCTGACACCGGGAACAAGGACTGGGTTCTGGGAAGCGATGTGTTTTCCTGCTGTCACGAGATGAGCCTCGTGGACGACTCGATGCAGGCGGGGATGTCGTCGGTCCAAC
The DNA here is from genome assembly GCF_001443285.1 of Poecilia latipinna. Lineage (NCBI taxonomy): Eukaryota > Metazoa > Chordata > Actinopteri > Cyprinodontiformes > Poeciliidae > Poecilia > Poecilia latipinna. The sequence goes on along the minus strand of NW_015113228.1, from coordinate 179,317 downwards.
CGGGACTGGACGGTCACCTGCCACTAATACGTGCCCAGAACCACGGCTCCCAGGATGGCATATTTTTCGAGCTGGGCTCCCCGGAAGACTACCTGGACAGCAGCCCGTTAGAGTACAGGGACAGCGATGGGATCGGCGTTGGCCCGTTATTCGAGAGGAGGAAGAGGTCTCGCTCCAACAGCTCCAGACACAGGTTTAACGAGGTGGTGACGGAGCTAGTCCCGGAGGAGGTTCGGTGGTTCTATAAAGAAGACAAGAAAACATGGAAGCCTTTTATCGGACACGACTCTCTTAAAATCGAGCTGATGTTTCGGAAATACTGCGAGCTGAACCCCGGTGCGATGCGCTCCGGGGTTGGCGATGGAGAGGAGGAGACAGGCGGTAAATGTGTGGACAGCCCGGGGCAGAACGGCGCAGTGCCCGTGGACACTGGCACTAGCAGCGTGGACGAAGGCCGCGGCTCTCTTGACACATCTACTGTGTCCTTTGACGGGACCGACCCGGACGGCACTGAAATCAACGTAGAGCCTGTGTGTGTTCGGGGAGGCCTTTATGAGGTCGACATAAAAGAGAGAAAATGCTACCCTGTCTACTGGAAGCGTGAGTATATTTCCTCTCCTCCATCACTCACTCAAAATCGATCGAGCTAATGTTTGGGTCCACTTTGAATAACGTATCATTCATCACCGATTTGTGTTGTGTACATTCATATCATATATAATTAATAGTCTGCAGTATAATGCCCGACAGGCAGCATACAGATTATTGGACCACAGTCAATGGTCAGTTGCCATCAGGGGCGCCGTTTAGGGGACCTGGGGGAAGTTAGGACAATTGTAATGGCCCCTGACCAATAGGGAGGTGGGGGGGACAAAAAATGAAATAAAATAAATAAATATATATATGCACTAAAGTATATACTAAGGTTAAATACAAGCACTCCCAGATCAACAAAGCTAACATGCATATTTACACCCGCCAGTATCTGCATACCTGCTTTTGCGCACTTGACAGTGACAGTGGTTAGTAGTCAGTGATAATAACTATGCTGCCAAGACTAAAGTCAGATTTTCGAAAAGAGAAAAAGAAGACAGACAAAAGAGAAAGGCGTCAATTTGTAACCCAGTTTTTCCTCCAAGAAAGGTGGGTAGACTACAAAGTGTGATTTTCAGTCATTAGTTAGCTTAGCTGCAGACTACCTAGTCTCCATTTCACCAGCATTTAATCAGGGAAGGGCAATATTTACCAAGATATTTATAAGATTTAACTTGTCCCTGTACCTTTTACCGCACTTAACAACAGATGGTTCTGAGTCAGCAGCAGCCATAACTCCCAATACCAGCATAACTCCTCCTCCCTGTCCCAGTGAAGAAGGTGAGCAATACTGTTCAATGATATGATAGTTAGCATCAGTGCAGGGAATGTATGGGGATTTCTCTGTCTCTCTTGCTCTTTTTACAATTACACAAAAAAAAAACTGAAATATTTATTACTGAGAGAATGTTAAACAACTGTTATAAAATGGTAATAAAAACAGTTTCCTGTCTGGGCTGGAGGCTAGGCCTCAAGACAGGCTTTGCAGTATTGCTATGTTAAGACTGGAATGGAATGGAAGCCTTTTATCGGACACAATGTTGTTAGTCATTTTAATCTTGCTTCAAATTGTTACTTGCATATTGTCGTATGTTTAATTTACTACCAGTAAATGTGCCATTACCAGTATTGGACCAATGGAAGCAAGTTTTTAAAGTTAGTTATCTAAAGCTTTTGATTGGTCAGATAGACTCAATAGATGGTGGAAGGAGCCACTTGAGGGTTGGGGTGTCAAGTTCATATTTTGTCACGGTGCGCAAAATTCCTAGCGGCGCCCCTGGTTGCCTTTCATTATATTGCATTAACTCTGTTACAGTTTATGTTTGAAAATCATCTGTGACCACTGGTTGGTAAAAACAGTTGCTGGGCCATTTTTAAATTCCAAGAACCCACTTAGGTTTTCCGAACTGTAGAGTTACACCAATAAATTAGCCACCAATTAGAATCAGTTAATTTTCTCTTCATCAGCAGGTCAAAAATACAATTAGATTTTTATTAGTCTATTCATTAAATCCTCTCAATAAAGAACTCCAAGTATCCTATAAACGTGTCAACCATTGATGTTCTTTTTTGTGTCATAAAAATTTGGTAAATGTTACACTTTAATGCATGAATGAGGATTATTGTTTAATTTCTTGATTCAAACCTACTACACCCTTGGGGGGGGGTGGGGGGGAAGTAAATACGATTGTTGCCAATATTGTCACTCATAACATGGAACTTGTAGATTTTCGAAGTGTACATTTACTGAATGTGTTAGATTTAAAAAAATTCCAATTAATGTAGCGTATAAGAAAGACAGGAGCTGCAGATATCGAAGATACCAAAACCTATAAAAAGTGAAGTTATATGACTTTCACAAGATCCAATTTTAATTAAATTCAGAAAAGTGCATAAAAATATGGTATGTTTATAGACTGAAAATGGGAATTCTTAGTTTTGATGAATTTAATAAATTGGGGAAAAAATATGTTTTTGTTTGGCATTTGACATGGGAGCCAATCGATGGATAATGATCATTTCTGATCCCTGGTCTTTAGAATAAAATACAAGTCATCTTTATTGTCCCACAGTAATATGTGTATCTCTAACAAAATTAAATCTAGTCATGATTGCTTACAGGAAATAAATATTCTCTGAACTGGTACTGTGACACCAGGAGTACCTTGGTCGATGTCACAGTATTTAGTTTGAAGAAAATTGTTTTTATTTAAACAAACATCAACAATAGAGACAGTGTTCTCATGAATTTTAGTTTTGTGGGCTATCGGATGGGGAACATCCAGTTTGACAAACATCATTGCAATGCATTCTATATCTTTAAAACAAGTTACCCTAAGAAAAGCTATAGGAGGCTGGTACTGGTTTATTCCACATAAAGACTCCACCCATTTTTACCTTGTAAGTGAGGGAAAAGTATAGTTGTCTTATTTCAGTCAGCTGACAACCAGTAAGCAGCAACAGGACAAGGAAGGGTGGATGAGCAAGCATTTATTGTATATTGGCCTTTAATACACATGATGAAATAGTTGAGACATTAAAGGTTCTCTAAGCTTATCTTCTCTGAACTGTCACAAATGGACTCAACTGATGACCCAATATTATCTCCTGAGCCTTTATCTCCGTGTGTGTTTGTGTTTGCTTTAGATTTAAGTAAGACATTTAAAAAAATAAATACTGGTGTATTTTCAGTATCATTGTTTTCATTTTGTAAAAAAAAAAAAAAAAAAGGTTCTGTCGTTTTTGGAGTGTCGCTGATATAGGCTCCGCTATTTCACTCTAATTCTCCTCTTGGGATTCAAGTCAGAATGGTGTTCATAATTTGACTCTAGACTGTAATGAAACCTGGCCCCGCTCGGTTAAACACCGAGTCTTGGTCCTCCTGGATTTGACTGACTTATTTAATTAAATGGAAATCAGTTTGCCGTACGTCATCTAAGGTGCCACGGGAAAATGAGTCAGTGCCTAGAAAAAGATTTATTGAAATAGCATCAATTCACAACAGTCATGTAAAGGTAAGAGAAATAGCTAGACAAATGGTTCCACTTCATACATAATTATAGTTTGTTGAATCCAATATAGTACACATTAATTTATTGCCTCTCAATTGCACACAGTCCTATTTAATACAAGTTATAGCGCAGTATAATCAGTCATTTGAGCATTTAATGCTAATTGGTAAAAACTTTTATGATACAAATAGAAACTGTAAAAAAACAAAAAAAAAAATCAAATGTCTAACTATACAGATCATTTCTATTAAAGTCTATGTAGCTAAATCAGAGGTGTGTCTGCTTCAGAACAAGACCATATTCCTGTGATGAGAGGCCAGTGGTTCATCGATGGTAGCTGGCTGCCGCTGGAAGAAGAAGAGAGCGACCTCATTGAGCAGGAGCACCTGAACCATTTCCGAGGCCAACATTTGCAGGACACCTTTGAGACGGATCTGGTGGTGAAGACCGTTGACAGCAAAGATGGTGAGTGCTGGGAAAGGGGATAACAGTTTACAAGTTTATCCTTAGCTTATTTGTTAATTCCTGTTGCTAATTTCTCTTTGTGAACCCAGTTAATAGCTTTACAATGACAAAAAGTTGGGCTTTTACATTTTTGCTATGTTTTGAACCAAAGGTCAAGTTACTGATTCATACTGAGGTGTGAGAGTTAGAAGTGAACTTGACAGGTGCGCCACCATTGTAAAGCAGGATCTCCATGTACAGTTTGGTATGACCCTCTTTGATGAGCTGGCTCAAGCAAAATGTCACAAGCTGTAGCTTTGGATAGCAGTAAGAAAGAGGTTGTGTGATTCAGAGCTCTCCTTATGGTGGCCAGATTGATGAATGTCTGGTTGTGTGAACTGGATACTGAAAGACTGCAAAAGAGTGAGATTGAGTATGTAGAAAAAGGAGAAAGTTGGACAAAAGCGACATCGTCTCCAGATATCCCAGCAACATACCCTAACGTTATAAATAAAATATAACCCTGATAAATCACTTCAAAAAATCAGAGTAATAATTTATTCAGGAAATTTGGTTAAGAAAGTGAAACACTCAGAAAGTTACACTGAGTTATGTTTTACAAGCAATTAGTTCTAGTTATTTTGATTATTGCATGCTACAGCTGACAAAAAGAAATTTGAATATTATTTCCATAAAGCTCACAGCAGATGGATGTCTCCTATTACTTCCTGTTAGATGACTGCTGCCTTTTCTGGCATGTTTTCCTTCCTCTTAAATTTCCATTAATTTTCTAGGAACAGCACTCTGCATAAAGCTAGATGCTTTCGCAAAGACCATTAGTGACGTCCCATACACAAACGGTCTTTTTTTTAAGTGGGTCAAAAAAACGTTTTGCTGAAAACCTGTTAGGTCAGCAGTGTTTAGGCCATGAGGTGACATTCCAGTGTTAAAATTCTGTGTTAGTATTTCTGTATTATTTATTTGCGATTTTCTGAGAAACAGAATTTAAACTTTAGTCCATAAAGTTTAGAATATCACAGAAATATATTCATATATATATAATCAATCTTCATTTGAGATTTTTTTTTTTATTGATTTCTTTAGACTTCAAAAGAACAAATTTTTTCCTTGTAATGTTATGTCTTATTCTTACTCAGAATAAACTGATTGTATCTCACTAAAAATTAAAAGTTTTAAGTTGTGTTACAGTTGCTAGTATTTTCATACACTTTTTGAAAAGGAAAAAAAATAATCAAAATCATTTAGGAAAAAAATGCATTGGGTTCATTCATGCATATATATATATATATATATATAGTCACTGAATAAATGCTGGACATATTCATGACACCAAGTTACAGAAGGATTACACCTTAACTGTAAGCTGTGTTAAATTTAATACACAGACTTTTTATTTTGTTTTCTAAAATGTGACGAAGTTTCACTCGATAAAACACACACACACACACACACACAAAACACACAGTTTCAGTGTGTTGAATGGATGAGCTGAACTCCTGCAAAACAGAATAAGCCAAAGCAATGCCTGCTCTTACTTTTCATGGTTCTACCTAATGGAAAACAATATTGGTGACTGCAGACTACATCCCTCCCCACCTCCTCCTTTGTTTGTACCTCGTTTTCCACCTCTATATTTAGCTGAGCCTGAAAGCAAAGTGAACGATAGATCTTGTTAATTCACTATCCTTGAGCTAATGTTGCATTCTGCCTCTTGCAGAAGAATATTTTGCCCTGACACTAGTAATCTGTAGCACTCAGAGCCATATGGAGGCTGTTTTAAACTACATTACATCTAATACAAGGATTTTATAAGCGCCCTAATACCTTACAGATTTGCAGTACAGTATTTTGCAGTAGTTGGTTGAAACAGAAGACATGGTAGGCTTTGAACTGCATCCAGATGCAGAGCGTCTCAGTCCCGTTTTAAACGATGAACTTAAGATAAGTAATCCAACATTTAAAATATCCCCAATAAGTGAAAATAGTACCTGGTCAGATTCTTTTTCAACATTATTTTTCACACTATTTGACTTGAATAAAGCTTACATAGTGAATTTGGGATGTTTCGTGGTAAGGTTCATCTGTTGTTTCCACCCATTACCTTGGCTGTGCAGAGTACTAGGCAGGTTGTAGAGACAACAGGGTGTGGACTCATCTTTCAGGCTTGAAAGACGTCAGGGAAAATTACATCCAGCAGGCCAGCCGTGTCGTCAAGCTTTGTTTTCTGTATGTTTTTGATGAGGGCGAGACCAGGTAGCTATTCCCATGTAACCTGCCTTCTTATTTCAGATATTTGTGAGCCTATGATGACGCATAATTATTGACAAAAAAAAAAAAAAGAAGAAACTTGAAAGAACTTTAAGGAAAGAAAATGCACCGGAACCCTTTATTGGAAGTCATCCAAAAGATATCTAAATTGTTCATCAACTGTCTTGGGCTTAATACGTATTAAAGCTCCAAATCCACTTGCTACTTTGATAATTCTTCAGGAATCAAAAGACCCAAGGCCAGCTGCACAGCATGATATGCTGCATAAAAACACAACCTAGTAAGTTCATTTTGACCTTTTATAAGCCTTGATATATATCCCAGGCATTACAGAGCACTTATTTTCAATAGCTCCATCAGTGCTGTACCGATCGCTTTTACAGCAATCACACTTACTGTGCGCCTCAGCACTTCTCCCCTCCTCCTCATCCTCTGCCGTTCACCTCAGCTGAAACAACCTCAGCCAGTATTTGCAAGTCCGATTGCTTCGTTATCATGAATCAAATGAGCCAGTCAAATCTGAGATTGTGGACGTCACATTCAAAATATCTTTATGCTCTTTGTTTATGATATAGTAAATGTAAATGTTCTGGTCTGTCTGATTTTCTTGTTGTTGTTTTTTAATTATTATTTTAACCTCTTGGTATTTAAATAAAGGCAAACATTTAGATTTCTTTTCTTTTTATAAGTGGCTATAAACAGACAAAATCCTGCAAAGCTAAACTCCTATATTAAAAAAAAAAAAAAAACTTGCTCAGAAGTCACAGAGTACAGCTCCTGAACATTTTCAGCAGTCTTCATTGAACTTATAAGTTACCTTTACTGTCTTTTGATAAGTCGCCATGTTTAGGACTAATGACAAATGAAGTATTTTGTGACCTGAACTGGGCAATGAACACTACTCACTGTTTGTTGGTTGTTAGTTCTCTCCCACCTGCCCCCTTTCTATCTCCCGTTTCTGTTCAAATGGAGTGGATATCAGACGGGTGCTAAAACGGCAGGTCACAAGCGCAAACGCTGCCAAGGTACTGTGAAATCCTACGTTTTCTGTTGTGTTAGCTCCTTTAGCTTTTTATCCCTCATCCTTTTAGATTCTAGGCCTCTGTTGGACTAGTTTTTCCTTTCTTTTGTGGGTTAAACCTTTTGAAGCCTTCCATTTGGAACTAGACCTAGGCTCAGTTCGACGTGGTTGTCGTAAAGCTGAATTTAGTCTGTTATCTTGGTTTACATTGCAGCTTTAACTGAGCCTAGTTGCTAGAACTCACTTTTTAGTGCTGTGGTCTAGAGTTTGGTTCTACTACTATTGCTGCTTTTTGGGGAATCCTGTGTGCTTCCTTGCTGGAATAGTAAGTACACAACATGGATCACTCAACTACAATTGCAAGACTCTTTAAGAACTGCATCAGAAATTAAAAATGACTGTCAAAATGTCTCAACACAGTTTGTTTGTTTGTTTTTTTTAATTCCCAGCCTCTTTTTCTCAATTCCTTTAGACACTGTTGCTATATTTCTACTCTACCAGCAACACCAGCTCAATAAAGCCTCCTGAACAACGCTTTCTATTGAGAGTTGAGCACAACTCATAAGCTGGAACAAAGAGTCATTGTTGAAGTCTTTCTGTGAAACAGCGCTAGCATGCTGTGTACGTTCATTCTGAAGTCTGTTAATGTCCTGTTTCTGGGTTCACAGAGGAGAGACGTCTCTGTGTTTGTTTCCTCGTCTCACAGGAGGATGAAATGGCTGTTGATCCGAAGCCCAGCGGGAAAGTCAGCAGCCCTAAAAGACGCACGGTTTTTGAAGATGACAATCTCACTTTTAACATTGCAGTGCTATGAAGCCTTCTGGAAAGACATTAACTTCAATGTCACAATATATATATATATAGTGCAGGGCCAAATTTGATGATAGTTTTGGCAGGCTCTTTTTGCCCCTTGCATTCACCTTTAGCACTTCCCAGCTTGGAGCTTACTTTATATTATCTGGGGGTTTTTTGTCACAAAATATCTTTTCTCTTTTTGACTGCAAAGGTTATGGGGCTCCTTTAATCCTTTCTTACATTCCTGCTCTCTATTTTCTGTTTTATTTACAGGCACATCTCGGTAAATAAGAATATCATTGAAATGTTTTAGGTAATTCAGTTTGTTTTTTTGTTTTTTGAAAAGTAACATAATTATAAATATTCATTACATGCAAGGTAAGATTTTTCTAACATTTCTGTTCATTTTGATCATTAAATGACTCTTTTGATATTTTAATTTACTGAGATGCATCTCTGAAGTAGCCTTCGACTCTCACCTCTGCTCGACCAAAACATAAGGGTCAACAAGTTGACTATAAAGAAATCCTTTTCGTTCTTCCAAGTCTGTTTACAGACCATTGCCACACTCTTCCAGCAGACGTACAACAACAGGCAATCACTAAACTCTTCTCCATGAAATACTAACAGCTACCCCTTACTGTTGCTGTCCAAGAGTAGTTGAGTGCTCCGCCATGTTGTGATAAATAGCGATTATGTTTCTTTTGCCGTGGAGTGATTTCATTTGATAATCTACAAAGAGGAAGCTAAACGTGTGACAGAACAAAAATCCTGTTGGCAGAAGTTGTAGTTTTGTAGGATTCAGTGTCAAAAAGTGACGGTCACTATATTTGTTTAACTTGTTCTCATCTTCATGCAAGAGGAACTGACTGATAATTTTTAGTTACGGAGTATAAAAATTCATGGTTCAGGGCATTTATTGGGCAGACATCAGAGAATCATTAGCTGCATGGGACAAATGGAGGTTTTGCTTGTTTCATTAATTGATGTGAACGGAACAAATAGTGGAATTTCTTGATGGGGAACTTATTTGTCCTACAAATCTGTGCTTGACCAAAAGGAAACAACAGTTTTCCTCTGTGGGAAGGTATTGTTCTGAATTTCCAGCAATAAACTAATCCAGCACGCCTCATTTTCCCAGGAACATTACCCGCTCCTTCAGGATTTAAATTCCTTGTTTCTTTCAGAATAGCACAAAGAGTCCATGATTACGTTTTGGACAAATGCCAGCGTGTTCAACAATTTCAGCCAAATGAACCTGACTGAACAGGAACATGGGGCACAGCTTTGACTCCGTTTAGTCCACTACTTTCATTTATTGGTCCTTTGTAGGTATCAACTGGTTTTTCTCAAGCCATAATTTAGCTCTTACTTGCTTTAGTCACTGCATTTACCACCGAATAAGAACCAGAAAACAAAAAATTGGAGGACAGATTTAAGTTTAGAAAAAATCAATTGGCAATTGGAAGCTGCAAAGCAGGACGACAAGCAAGAGCTGAAGTATGCGATCATGCTGTGTGATTTTTCTTTTTTTATTTAAGCAGATCAAAGCGACAGACAGCTTTTGATTGAGCTGTTTGAAAAGAGTTTGTGGACTTTTGTATCCTTGCTACTTAAAATAACAAACTTGGTGTAAATCTTTTTTTTTTTTACTTACACTTCTCAGAAGTATGTATGATTCCTAAACCCTAAAATTAAAACCTTTTTTTTTTTTTTTTTATATTTAGCTTCTCTTGTTTTCTGTTTTTCTCATTTCTCTGTCAGAAAATGATCTAGGCTCCGTCTCAATGCCTTCTGACTCTGCCTGACTTTTCTCTCACTGCTGCAGCCATCCACCATTTGAAGCTGAGCCGGACGCACGTAGATTGGCACAGCGTGGAAGAAGTCTACCTTTACAGCGACGCTACCACGTCAAAAATTGCTCGCACTGTTACCCAGAAACTGGGCTTCTCCAAAGGTCTGTATCACTTGCATCACACTTTATCATATGAGATGGACGTAGCAATGCAATGGTGTTTTATTTACAAACTGGTCAACGTAGAAGGTTAAAAGAAAGCAGAATTATTTGGTGATGTCCACATCATGTTTTGGTCTTAAATACATTGAAGGTTGGGGAAAGAAAGGGAGCAAATTAAGTACAGTTTTACATCTGACCTTCATCAGTGTATGTGAAGATGATCTGGTGCACAGTTCCATAACGCCATGATTCATTTTCTCTCCATGTTATTTTCCGGAGCTTTGACTGGTTACCTCAACGTTCCCTGGTTACCCAACGCTCTGCGAACTGATCTGTCTTTAGTGCGAGTTCACCGGCTCCTATCACGTTTCCATTTAGCACACAACATGATCAGATTATAGGTTTTAAGTAAAGACACACACTCTGACCTGCCAGTACTTTACACATGCTCCCACGTGGTCGGTGGCCACAGCAGGAGTCCATGTCTCGCCTACTGACCTCCTTGGAATCAATACAGCATGTTGGACTATTGATAGTCTTCCTTTTTTTTTTTTTCTGCCAGAGTTGTACACTCAATATCAAACTTAAGTTTCTTATTGGTTTGAGAAGTGACGATGAAAATCTGAATTTCCTGTTGCTGCAGCCTCAAGCAGCGGCACACGGCTCCATCGAGGTTATGTGGAGGAGGCCTCCCCAGAAGACCGGCCCCCTCAGACTACCCACGTTGTCTTTGTGGTGCACGGGATTGGCCAGAAGATGGATCAGGGCCGCATCATCAAAAACACTGGAATGTGAGTTGTCCATTTTATTGAGGTTACTGTAATTTGAGATGTCCTCCAAAGCCTGCTTTTAGCTGCATTTTCATTTGTAAAATCTCAAGTCGAGCTTCAGTTTTAGATTTCTGTCCACCATACTTTTATGCAAGCACACTGTGAGGAGGAATGAAGCTTTTGTCTTGGCTCGAAGTGTTTTTAATTTTTCCTTTCTGTTTCTATTTTAAGATGCCAACTTTACTCACTTTCTTGCACTGGTCTCTTTTTTTTTTTTCTTTTTTATCACATGCAAAAATGATGACATCATCTTCTGCTGAAGGGTTTTACATTGACTGCTGGCTTTATGTGACAATTGCCTGGCCTTTTGTCCAAACCTGTTAAACAGAGATCAACCTGTTGGGCTGCTTTTTTGCTCTTCTAGGAAATGTTTTGTTTTGTTTTTACCTTTGTTTACCTAGGAACGTGCCACTAAGATTAAGAATCTGTTTGTCAAGAAAGAGGATAAATGTTTGTTACGATGGAATATAATGTTTCATGATCAGTGATCTATGTTTCATAAGGCTGTCTGGAAGATGAGGTATAAATCCATCCTCTCTGGTTGTGATATCCTAAAGTTGAGTGTTCTGAAGAATTGTTCTGGCTCCAGACCCAGATTCGATAAGAAGGATTTTAATCTGCTCACATAAGAGAATGTCCAGGCAGATAAAACATCCAAACAATCTAAAAATTGTTGCCATGTTTCCAGAAACATCAATGTTTTCTTTTTTTTTTTTTATTATTATTATTATTATTTTTTTAATCAAAGATCATTTTGCAGTTTAAACAGTGATGGTGTTGCAGCTGCAGTCTGTGTTTTGTCCTCGTGCTTCTCACTTTTTTTGCCCCCCACATTCGTCTTCTGTTCTACACCTGGAAAGCTGACTACATGCTTTGTTTTGGGAACATCCAAACTATGGTGGCCCAGAAAGTACAATGTACCCAAAATCTACCAAAAATAACAAGCTATATAGGACAAGTCAAAGAGTAACATATTATTCACGCTATTAGACATGGGTGGGTGTGAAATTGACACGGTGATGATTTAAATTAAAGATGATGCAATATCCTGGCATTAACACAATTATTTAAAACAAACATATTAAATATGATCTAATTGATTTTTTTTAAACTGAATCAACAGTTACACCTACTACTGTTGAAATTATTTAACACATTATTACAAGTATTAAAAAAAAACTTTTTTAAAATATGCATCTATTCTTATTTTGACTCGTGAACTGAAATAGAAATGTAATTTAGAATAAACCACTGATTTATTTAGTAGCATTTTTGTAAGTATTGCTCTAAAATCTGCTTATTGAGCCGAATCATATAACTTTATACCTTAATGTTGTCTTCATAGTTTATGTTCTGGTTAACTAGTTGGACTATCATCTGGTGCTGGTGTTTAAAACAGATTTACCCCAGTGATCCTGGTGGGTGGTGCCACTTCACAGCAAGTAAGAAAGAAAAAAAATCTTAGTTTAGCAGTCTGGGTGGCAGTATGCAGAAACGAGCAGGAAAATGAAAGCTTCTATGTATTCACTTTGCTTACAAGAAAGACACATTTTAAAGCTTTTGGGCTTGTGTTTTCAAATCGCATACCTCTATGCCGGTACTCGACTACTGCCTTCATGTCACATCTTATATTTAACCTAATCTTGTATAAACATGACGCAACATTCCACGGTGTCCCAAAGTTTACACTTAACTCATTGATCCTGCTCACACCGTCTCAGTAACCGAAGTAGACCAAGTCAAGCTGCAGAGCATGTTGAGCCTGCCTCGTATCTTCCTGTGGATTACGTTGCACACACCTTCCACTGCCAAAAGAAGAGATCTGCCAAAGCAGTGTTCTACTTTTGCTTTGACTCTTTATTACACTTTGTATCATCTCGGCACCGTGCCTGATGGTTTCTTTGTCGTCAACTAAAGGGGGGGAACTGTAAGGTTTTTGACACTATTGTTTCTCAAAGATTAAAAATGTTGCTACATCAACAAAGATCGTGGTGTGCACGCCACATTTAAATCAGTAATCTAGTTCCCTACACTCGGATCGTGCAAGTTCCCCCTGCAGACAGGCATGTGACATGTGGTTTCCTCTCCATAAAGAGCCACATCCTACATTTAAACTTCTTCTATTAGAAATGGGGAGAGATAAAATGGGGGTTCAGTGTCAATCACCACTGACATACCTGATATTGTCATGCACACAAACTGTTTTTCTTATGTCAGACTTCTGTCGGTACAGCTGTTCAACGCTGTCGTTATTCACACTTTCTCTGTTGTGTTCCTTAAGGTTGAGGGAAGGCGTGAGGAAGATGGAGGAGAAGCACTTTTCTGAGCACAACGATGAACACGTGGAGTTTCTCCCTGTCGAATGGCGCTCTAAACTAGCGCTGGATGGAGGTATGTGAGGATTGCAGTGTGGTTTCACTATCGATGACCTCGGGCGTGTTCTGGGTGATGCATACATGGCACGTTTCCATAGATACGGTTGACTCCATCACACCAGACAAAGTGCGAGGGCTGCGTGACCTTCTCAACAGCAGTGCCATGGACATCATGTACTACAACAGTCCTCTTTATCGCGACGAAGTGAGAATCATACAGTTACAGATTATAAAAGGCGTCTCTGGTAGCCTTTTTTTTTTTTATTATTATTATCCTTAAGATAACTTCTTCTCTTCTGGTTTTTTTTTTTCCCCCTAGATAACCAAGGGGCTCACAGAAGAGCTGAACAGACTGTACTCGCTCTTCTGCTCGCGGAACCCTGATTTTGAAGAACGTGGTGGAAAAGTGTCCATTGTGTCTCACTCCCTCGGCTGTGTCATCACCTATGACATCATGACAGGATGGGATCCCGTACGGTTCTGTCTGCAGGAGCACTGCGCAGTAGAGGAGGAGCAGGATTTCCGTTGGATGTCTTACGAAGAGAGGCAGCTTTTAGAGGAGCTGAGGCTCACAAAGAATAGGTGGGATATTAATTATACAGAGCAGTGACTCAAAGGGTGAGGATATGTTGCTGACTAAGGATGGGAAAAGGTCAGGGAATAATATCTCTTTATTTCTTGTGTGGTGTGCTGCAAAATTAGTTTTATTTTTGTTTTTGCCAGGTTAAGAGAGTTGGAAAATCAACTGGTCAAACTGGAGGCCTCTAATCCTTCAGCTCCCCCAGCTCTTAAATTCAAGGTAAGATTTTTTTGGACTCTTGGATTTTGCAATTGTAGTCAGAATCTTACAATCACCATGACCATGAATGTTTTTAAACAACTCTTATTTAAGGGTGGTAGTGTGCTACAATAAATTTCAGGAAGCAAAACTGACACTCGAGTTAGATTTTATCTAACTGACCCAGGCTCCTTTCACATACAAGCCAAAATATAAACATATATCATAGTACTGATAGGATGATATCATTATACACCCTTGGAAAAAATGAAAACCATAGATGTAGATCAAGCACATTTCTGACGATGACTGTGTGTAATGTCCGACAACATCGCTTAATACACTTCCCCCCCCCAAGTGTATGTCTTTCCAGAGCAAACAGGAATAATGTCTGCCCTGTGTAGAGGATGAAGTCTTATTTACCAATAGCCTTGGTAGCACCATCTGGAGTCAAAACATGTTTTTCTGTAGTTTATAACTCCTGAAACTCAAAGGAGCGTCTCCCAGGGGCAGCATTTACGGCATGCCGGTCTTGGTGGTCATATGTTTTCTTGCTAAACGGGAATCATCCTGTAGAAACTGGTGGTTGAAACCTGGCTCGGGGTTTTGGCACATTGGTAACCAGAAAGACAACAATGCTGTAAAACAAGAACAGCTTAATGTAAACTGAAACTGGCTGCAGTTAAATAAGCAATGAAAAACATGTTAATGCATCAAGGAAAAACTTAACTCGCCTCACGTTGTTGTTTATTACAATTAACAACTTTTGTTTACGATAAAAAGATGTGTGTATATATATATATAAAAGCTCTTGTTGGGGGATTTACTATAAATTTTTTCACCTTTTGTCTCACAGGTAGAAAACTTTTTCTGCATGGGGTCTCCTCTGGCAGTTTTCTTGGCCCTGCGAGGGATTCGCCCAGGCACCAGCGGCCACCAGGACCACATCCTGCCCACCTCCATCTGCAGCCGGCTCTTCAATGTCTTCCATCCAACAGACCCTGTGGTCAGATATGCCTGATATATGCCTATAATTTATATATATATATATATATTTATAAATGAGAAGTGAAAATGATAAATGTTCATGCTCAGCATCTTTTCTTTTAAGGAGTTAACTCTTTTCTGTTGTGTTTAGGCTTACAGACTGGAGCCTCTCATCCTTAAGCATTATAGTAACGTTGCACCTGTCCAGATACATTGGTAAAAGCTTAAGTTTTACACTTTTATTATTCTTTACTAGCACAAAGTGGTAACAAATGTATAAATTGTTTTCATCACCAGGTGTAGTGCCACTAACCCTTCATCCTATGATGAGGTCCGGCCGACTTTCCTCAATCCAGTTAAAGATCCGGCTTCAGACACGGAGAGCATTCCCAGTCCGAGTACGTCTCCTGTCTTGGCCCGTAAACATTATGGAGAGTCTATCACCAGCCTGGGCAAGGCCAGTATACTAGGTAAATTTAGCGTGTTTTTATTGCTTGATTGGTGTGTCCTTTACTTTGTTCCACTTAGTATCATCAAATGAAACAGGTTAGTACAAATTTCACACACTGCTTCTAATTACACATACTCTGTAGAATCTTCTGAAAATGTACGGTAATTGTCTTTGGTGAAAATATCAGACTGTATAAGACAGCGGTTTGAATTTTCCCCCAACTTTGAGTCAGTGGTGCCATCATGTGGCCATAAAGGGCAACTACTGTTGCTCTGCTTTTTATATATATATATATAAAATATTGTAAATAATACATTTAAAGAATTAGTCATACCCTCTTTTCACATTTGATCATGTTATATTCATAAACATTATTTCATTAGACTGCTGAGTGACCAACAGGAAGAAAGCTGTCATTTTGACATACATGGAAAGCGATGCGTTGTTTTCAAAAAATACGTTCTTAGAAATATCAGGCGCTGGAACGTTTTCTGTATATTTTAAACTCTTCCTTCATGTCAACCTGCAGGTGCAGCAAGCATAGGAAAGGGTTTAGGAGGCATCCTCTTCTCACGGTTTTCCCGATCAAACAGCCAACCTTCAGTGTCCTTAGGAGTTGAGGGAGGAGCGAACGCTGAGGAAGAGGAGGAGAAGCGCACCGAAAGCCAGTCGTCTTATGGTCTTTCCACAATAACTCGACCAACATCTCCCACTGGTGACACTTTATGTATGTTCTTTCTGGTACAAAGCATTAACCAAAGTGTGTTTGTGTGCATCAGTGACGTGCGGAGAGGTTCGTGGCTGGTGAGGGACTGACTTAATCACAATCAGATTAACAGACATAGACCCCCTGCATGTTATTGTATATATACGGAAATTGTATTTTGTTTTGAAATCATTCATCAAAATATATTTTAGGAAGCTGAAAAGAAAAGAAAAGAAACATAAAGGCTAATGAACTTTTAAGGAGGGCCAGCAGGGTATCTGTTGGCATATTCTGACTGTAATCCTGTGTTTCTCTCTTGCAGTGGAGCTGGAGAGACGCATCGACTTCGAGCTGAGGGAGGGTCTGGTAGAGAGCCGCTATTGGTCAGCTGTGACCTCACACACTGGCTACTGGTGCTCACATGACATTGCGCTCTTCTTGCTGACCTTCCTATATGATAAGTCGACACCCTCCGCCTCAGCAGAACAGACTCCGGAACCAGACTGAGGCGTTTGTTCCAACACGTACGCCTGAGCAGATGTCCTGTAACTGCTGAAGCTTTTGTCGTTTCCTGACAAAACTCAAAACAGTGACTGCTTGATTCTCCCCTTGCAACCTGTCAAATACATGAACTATCAACCTGTCCTTTGTCTTGATTTATGATCCAGCTACATTTGAGAATCATTGGTTTAAAAATAAAAAGAAAACTTCATTCCGAGATGTAGCCATTGATGGTCCAGGAGACCCTACAGAAGGAAACTCTGTGCCAGTGTGAACGCTAACGGTACCATGGAAGAAGAGGCAGTTACCCTAAATCATGGAGGTTCCTCCAGCATCAAAAAAGCAATTTTATTTTCATCCCAACATCGAGTCTGTTTGGCTTATTTGGTTGTCTACAAGTTTAATGTTTTATCAGCCCATCCACTCTGCAGACACTCACTCTGGAGCCTTCTGATGTATTTTTGGATTTATAAAAGGAATGATTGTTACAAAAAAGGTTTTTTTCACGAAATGTTTAGCCAAAATGTGAAAAACCCACTGCTTACATGGGAATGAAATGCCTTTTGAAATCAGCCCAAAAATGTTACTAATATACTATTTTCACAAAAAAAAAAAAAAAAAAAAAAATAGGTCATAAACCCTTTAATAATATTGGCAATATGTGTTTTATTCAGTTGTTTGCTTTCAACTTTTTAAGATCAGTAATATTTGAAAGGCGTAAACCAAATACAACCTCGGCATATTGTGTATTTGTTGTCAAGTATGACTTCTTGGTTTAGTTACACCAAAATAAAACACTTTTAGTTTTTGGGGAAACTTTCTTTCAGCAGTTGCAACTAAATATTTCCCTTTTGAATTCCATGTCACTTTCAGACGTGTACCTCTTGTATCACAACAGGCAGATCGGAAAGCATATAGTTATTTTCTTACGCTTTATGACAGTGGGAAGGTCTCGATGGTGTGATTTACATGAGTTCTCCTGAAAGCAGTCATTGTTGCTCAACTGAAATCAACGCTTCTTTATTATTTGTATTAATTTATGGAGATGCATCTGATCGTCCTTATGTTTGCCTATATGTTTTCATTGATGTCCAAATGAAATGACTGGTTCTATATGTACTTTTATTGGAAAACGGAAATATTTTCGTAATGATTTTCAGGCGCTTGCGCATATAAACCTGAATCTCATCATGTGAAAAGAGGGATTCAGACATGTGGCCAAATAACATTTATGTGTCCAGTGTTGTTAGCTGCTGTAGTAAAGCTACCGTCTGTGGTCCATGGAAAAATGTAATTGACAAGGTGTGAAACTTAAAAGTACGTTCGTTTGGGTGTTTTTCGAAGACAATGCACATGTTATCGTTTCTCCGCTTTTTGTTACCAATGTGCACTTTTTTCCCCCCTTTGGCCAGATGTTATATTGGTGTTTATGAAAATTTACAGTTGCAGTCAAATAGTCAAACAAAGTCACTTGAAGTACAATTGCTTGTATGAAACCTAGATTTATTCCAAAAAGATAGGAAAAAAACAAAAAAAACGAAGACAGGATATGGTAAGTAATTATTTTCTAAAAAAAAAAAAAGAAATTAACTGTGGTTGTAGGTGCAAATGAGATCCCTCTTTAATTTCTAGCCCCAGTAATATTTCTGCAGAAACTAGAATGCTTTTGCACTTTGCATGGTCTCAGATAAATAGCTGATGAATGTCGGAACAATAAAAAAAATAGTGCTGTGTGCCAACACACATCCAAGAATTTTTAACACTGCAAAATGACTCATTTGAAACACGCAAGCAAAGGATGAAGAAACAAAGCGGAGTTGCATTAAAAAGTGTCAAATTTAATGTATCCATTTTTGTTGCATTATCATACAGGGTCATCTCATTAAGTTAGAATATCATCAAATAATTGATTTATTTCAGTAACGCGCTTCTAGAAGTGAAACTCTTACAATGTGTAGATTAATTGCACAGAGTGATTTATTGGTTATGGTTTATACAATGAAAATCTAAAACTTGGTTTCTCTGAAAATTAGAATTACACATAAGGTATTTTATTTATTTACTTTTCTTACACTTATCTCTCCATTGATTTACTTGGCTTCAGAACTCTGACCAGCCAGATATTTTAGCAATAACCTTTTTGTGGTCTGTCCTCTTTGGAGAGAGTGTCGATGATTACCGCCTGGAAAACCTTCAAGTCAGCAGAAGCTGACTTGTTTCTACATGACTTGACTTAATATGCAAGTGTTCTTTGAAACAGAATTTTGAATTTTCACTAGTTCTAAGCCACAACAATCAAAACGAACAGAGATAATGTCTGAAGTATCGCACTCTGTGTGTAAGGATTTAACTTTTTGAATTGCATTACTGAAGCAAATTACTTATTGATTTTGTTATAACTTTGCGATGCATATGTAGTAATAAAGGAGCTCGTTTGAATTTGATGTACACAGCTGAACTGCACCACCTTAAGTCTGATTCTTTGTGCTCTGCTGCTGAGTGGAATCAGTTTATTATAAGTGCAAAATGACTGTTACATTTGCAAAGGCCAACTTGCTTAAACCATTCTGCCTTGAAAAACTGACATGATAGCAAGATCGGTGCTTTACCTGTGGCAAATAAGGCAGAGTAATATGAGATTATTTATTGATTTGATCTGTTGGAAATCTTACAATCATTACTAAGAAATGCACAGAATCTTTACTAAAGATTCCCATTTGTTTTATTTTTTTATTTATTTATTTTTGCTTAGCGTGACGTAACATTGCAGAAACACACGCGGGAAGCTAATTTCAACCCGCAGAAATGCAGTTTTACCCTGGCCTCGTCTCTCATTCATGCAGTGACAAATTCAGTCTGTACTGTAATGGCAACAAACCCTCCACCGGGTGGCGCTGCAACTGTGTGTAGTTTGACAGTATTTCATTAAAATATGTGCAAACTAGCACATTTCGAAGTCTTTCAGTTCAAGCTCAGACTTCTTCACTCTGCTTGCTTTAGAAGCTTGCGAGCTCACAGGAAAGCGTTCGGGAGAGTTTTCGCAAAACATACATTTTGACTGACTCTACGTCCAGTTAATGTACAGTTTTTTTTTGACTGATGACAGCATATTTTTAGTAGCAAAGGCGTTTGAGGAATTGTCCGCTGCTACGTGTTTGCAGAATTTCCGCTATGGGTTGGGTGTCAGATTGAAGCCGTCGATTATGATCCAGCTCAATATGTTTGTTGTTTTGTAAAACATAGCAGCTTCATGCATAAGTTGCGTATGCTCTGCAAGTCTTAAGTACGAGGATAAGGGAAACAAACATTCCCTTATCCTCGTACTTATCCTCCCTTATTAATTAGGAGGTGCAAATTAAATGTTATTCTTGTTTGAACTTTGAGCAGATGTCTTTGGGGAGGGGAAAAAAAGTTTGTCTGTCCTTAGAGCTGTGCAATAACCCATGCCTGTACTGGATTCTAACTGCCATCCAAAGCACTGTATTTATTTCCTTTTATTAAATCATTTCCTTTTCTCATTTGGTCTTGTTTTGTACATTATTAAAGGGAGGAAAATACTGAACTGGTCCCTCTCCTGTGCATGTAGATGCCCTCCTCTCTCATTTTTAGACTCAATTCAGTAGAGAATGGGTGTGTTTGTTCATCAGCGACACAGACCGGATTCTTTCTTCAACACCCCCTGAACAGACTTTAACTCATAGTTGATGAATAGGTCACATTGTTACGCATTAGCATTGATAGCTTCCACATGAGCTCATGGTGTGTGTGTGTTTTTTTTTTTTTTTCTATTTTATGCAACATAGTAGTAACAAAAAGGATCAGCTGGGTCATACATAACGAATGACGCCATGGTTTCTCTGACCACCAGAGGTCAGTGTACCACTGGTAATGTTGAAACAAAGGCACAATGACCATCTGTTCAGTGCTCAGGGTCTCATCCTGTGTCTGCATAATGAGCCATTTTAACAGATGTTCTCGTAACTGTAACTTAGCATTGATCAGTGACGCCCGGACACGTAGACTGGGTATTATACGACAATAAAGCAAACTAGGAGTTTATGTGAACGATCAAACTTATGTCTCTTTCAACTTTCTGCTTCTTCTTCGTGTACCCCCCCCTCCCCCCCCCCCACGACCTCGTCCACATCAGCAGCAGCTGGGCCAACTTCTTATCTGACTCTTCTGCTTTGCATCGGACTGAACTGTTTACTCTGCAATTAAAACACAGCCTATAAAAGGCAATGGGGTCTGCTGCCAGATCCTAACGGGGGGGGGGGGTTGTAGCAGCAGCAGGGAGATGGGTTATAAATCGCTTTGATGCAGACCTGGGATCTGAAGGCCCAGATTCCTTCGCTGGAGGACTGGAGGAGAGTGAGTTCACCAGGAGACCGCGCCAAGAACGCTCATGATTCATGAGATGTTGCCGCTGATCGTTTGGAGAGCGTGCGGCAGAGTGCGTATTGTGGTCCTGCTTCAGGGAGGCTCATGACGTTTTTTTTTTTTTTTTTTTTTTTCCCCCCAACCCCCTCTACGTGTGATTTGTGTAGTCGCTCATTGTTGCGTAAATTATCTTTCATCTACAACAGTGCGACGAGGAGCCGCGCGGCTTGCAGGCTGTGTTGTCATCTGCTCCTTGTGATCCAGACTAAGTGTCATTATTTGAAAGAACTACTTCAATCAAATGTGTACTCAGAAGAAAAT
This sequence comes from Poecilia latipinna, assembly GCF_001443285.1. Lineage (NCBI taxonomy): Eukaryota > Metazoa > Chordata > Actinopteri > Cyprinodontiformes > Poeciliidae > Poecilia > Poecilia latipinna. The sequence goes on along the minus strand of NW_015113228.1, from coordinate 157,877 downwards.
ACACATGAAAAGTTATTCGTACTATTCATACTTTTAAACACCTTTTCTCTTTACAGTCACAAATGAGATGTAATGCATAATTGTGAAAAAGTTTGGAAGGATTCAAAGGTTTTTAAAATGTCAAAATCTGACCTTTATTTAAAAAAGCGACAAGAAATCCCATTAGAATTTTACCATAAGCCATGTAAAGGACTAAGTAAGTGTGCAGAAGAATAGACAAATAGACCATAATGGAAATTTTTAGTTATGACTGAAGTAAAACTATATAACGTACTGTCCTCATTAAAGGTGTGTGTATCATCCTGCAGGGAGGCTTTTTTCTGTTGCAGGATGCCCAAAGGGGCTAGAAAAAAAAAAAAGAAAACCTGCTGGAGTGCAAAAGACCGGCGTGGAGATTTATTTTCCAGCAGGACAACAACCGTTGACATAATGCCAGAGATACATTAGAATGGTTTGTGTTAGGATGGTCCAGTCAAAGTTCACATCTTAATCTAATTGAGAATCTCTGACAAGACTTAAAAATTTGCTGAGCTAGAGGTATTTAAAAAAAAAAAATTCAATTCGTTGTGCAAAGCTTTTGCAGCTATGATTGTAATAAAAGGTGGTTCTGCACTGTATCGACTTAGTGAGACAGGATGCAAAAGCATGCCACATATTCCAGGCTGTTATTCACGCTTAAGTCTGAAAGACAACTCTTTTTCTTTCCACTTTGCAATTCCACACTACTTTTGTCATTTAAAATTTCAGAAAATGCAATGTAGTTTGGCAAATTTATAACAGAAATTTGTGTGTAACTTGAATTTATGTGTAACTTGTAAAAGCAGCAAAGTGGCAGGAAGTGGAGGCATGTGGGGTCACACAAAGAAAGTGATAAATATATACATATATTTTTTAAAAAATGAGCAATAATATACTGTACAATAACAGCAAAATTACACTATAAAATACTGTGCAGTAATCAAAAATGGCAGACTCTGATCCAAAAAATGTGCAGTAGGGCAATGGAAAAGAAAATGTTCTTTGAAAACATTTAAAAACAAAAGAATACAATGTTTGAACTGAAACTGTGCAAACAGCAGGGAGAAGAAATGTTATTTAAAATTAGAAAAGCTGCCGCAAATACCACCAGGAGAAATCTTGGGACTCATGTTAGGTGTTCTTTCTGAGCTACAGAGTTTATTCAATGACTCGTGTAGCGGAGGAAGATTTAAGACTTAAAAATCGTTTGACATTCTACAGAAAAAAAAAAAGAATTTAAGATATGAAAGTGTTTTAAAATGATGTCTCCTGTCATTCTGTGTCGTTATTTAAATCTAGGAACTCCTGGTCCCTGGCTACTGATGCATGGCTCAGCTGCATTGTTGCCATATAAGGGCAGCTTGAAATCTTTCCTGTCTCCATTAACCCTGCAGGCTGCTGAATGTCCTGGAGGCTTTCAGTTCAATTTAAATCTGATTCAAGATATTCAACATTGTTCTTTACTCATAGATTTACATTTAAGTGAGCTTTATTCAGTTTTTTTTTTTTTTTTTTTTTTTAATTCTGGGACGAAACTGTTTTATGACAATAAGGGTAAATGGATTGAATGACTGGTTATTTTACTATGCATGAAAGTAAATATTTCCTGTATAATTAGGATTTACTATACAGGACATTTTTTTTAAATGTCTGTTCATCCATCCATTTAAAAATGAAAGTTAAATTTTATTTATTTGTTTTTGTTTCAAATTTTTCTGAAAAAAAAAATAAACTGTTTATTTTAAATGCTGGGGACAACTGTGAATATTTTTTTTTAAACAAACCTGGATTTCAATTTCCACCACAGCAACTTTCTTTGATGAAACTCCTAAAACTCTGATCTGGCTTTTTTGTTCTCACTTTTTGCCACCCCAACATTATCAGTCCCCCCCCCTCCCATCTGGACACTCCTTACAAAATCTTCTAGATGCGCCTTTGTAGATTAAGCAAAGCGCATGAACTGGGGGAAGATGCTCAGAATAGTTAGAGTCCAGCAGTGGACTCTCCTGGTTAGAAAGGAAAAGTGGGATTGGGGCGGTGACGTTATCCCTGCTGGAAAAGAGGGAGGAAAGAGAGAGGGAGGGCTGGACTCCATTAATGCGAAGCCTGCTGCCTGGAAAAGTGTTTGGGATACTTCACTTCTTCGGCGAGTTCTTCGGGGATTTTTCTCTCTTTTTAGCACCCAGTCAAGAATATATACATGATTTAAAGAAGGGGGGCTTGTTCTGTGCCGTGTAGTCGAGTCTTTTGGTGTGTTTTTTCCCCCGTCTTTTTGAAGGTGAGTGTGCACATTTAAATGCTCGACCTCAAAGCTGTCCTCGTTCGCCGCTCGGAAATATGAAAACCTCTTTTCACTTTGCTTACTTTTCACTAAAACTCTACTTTTTTTATTTCCCCGTGAGGTTTTAAGGGTTGTTTTGTTTTCTTCAACACTTTTAGTTGAACTTATTTCTTCAGGGACCGACTGAGTGGTTTGTATGCTGCATGCAACAGCAGCCGGGGAGTTGCTGTGCTTACATAATTAACTCCTATTTGTAAGCCAGCCTTTACCGTTAGTTTTAACAGGTGAAACGACACATTGACGTAGATAACAGCTGCCAAAGGTCTCTATTGAAGCTGCTTTCGCGGGAAGATGGCCTTTGTTGTGCCGTGTTTTTATTGACTGGACGGCTGCTTTGAAAAGCCAGGCCACTCCAACAGAGAGCCTCAGATAATGGAGTGACATGTACAGAGACGGTGGTAACTTTTTGGCGGTCACTTTGTTCAACAGGGCACGTTTTATAAACGGGCACCATGAAATTCTAGTCATTCCTTCCTTACTAAATGGATGCTTTAGAGTGAGTTATTGAGCACTGAGAGATGTTGAAAACTGTAAGCGGCCATGGCTGTGTAGCAGAGCTGGAGAAACTGGGCTACACTATTGAAGTTGTAAGGAGAGATGCTAAAACATGACTCCTGCCACATTATTTATGGGTTTTATCAATAATTTGATATTTTCTGTATCTATTTTTTCTATAGGTTGAATTATTTTCCAGTATTACCTGATGTGAGTAAGGATAAGATGCTAAAGATGGTTAAAAACCTTTCAAATAAATTAGTCCTTCACTGGAAACATTTAGAAAAATACCACCTTACATTTGAGACTAATTAGTAACGGAAAAAATATATATGAAGTCTCATAGAGAACAGTTATTTGTACTTCATAAAAACCTACAGAAAATGTTATTGAGTATTTCTTTTATTTGATAGTTGCGGTCAGAATTTTACCTATATGCTTTTTCTGACTGGAAGTAATATTAACAGAAGGATTTGATTGCTCTAATGCTAATGAAGATTTTTCCAATGCTTACTAAAAAGGCATATAAACATTTTTTGGCATGAGATATTTCTCATAAAATGCAAATAAAACCAATATATTCCTTTGATGTTGAATTATGTTTTGAGATTTTCTGGACTCATCAGAACTCAGTTTACTGATAGAATTAAAAAAAATCAATCTAAATCTGCCTGGCGCATGAATAATTTTGTTCTAAGCTGTAGATTTCTTAAAGTTCATTAACATGTCCAATAACTTTCTAATCCAACTTTCTAACATGACACAGACACCAATTTTATGTCTGCTTTTCAAAATGAGAAAGATAAAACATGCAAGTCCAATAAGGCAGATATCTGTTGAACTTCACAAGTCAGGAGATTGTTGTTAAAAACTGGCTACCTTGTTAAGCTTGCCTATACCTACAGCAAGAGCAATTTAAAAATGTATTTAACTGGACTGTGACAAACAAGGCTGAACAAAGACCTAGTTTATCTTGCCATCGTATAGTGAGGTAATTATGCAATTTCCAAATCTGTCAATTGCAGCAAAGCTTGGCACACACATTAGGTGTGGTCAGCTTGTCAGTTAGTTTGGCAGTGATGCCAGCTTGCAAACATTTTTTCTGTCCCACTATCACAGGCATAAACATAGAGTTTGGTAAACTCTTGGAAATTCAGCAGAAACTTTGTGCTTATAGAGCAAACAGCCCGGGGTCTGGAGGGTTTGGTTGAAAACCCACTATGACATCAGGGTTGTGTTTCCTATGTGCTCCAAAAGATTTCCAGAGCAACAGAAGACATGAGGGGAACAACAAAGCAGCAGCAAAGATTGCTGGTACGGTTGTAGTTGTGTTAATCCTTGACGAAAGATCAGATGCAATAGGTGGATATTAATAAAAAATGTAACGGACGTGGAGGGGAGGGTCTTTGAACTATCAAACCGGGGATTAAATTTTTCCCCCCCCCAAGACCTTAAATGTGTGCTGTATGTTTTGGCTGTGTTGTTTCACCACCTATTTTTGGTTCTTCTCCAGCAGGATGGCACTGGATGGGATCCGGATGCCCGATGGCTGCTATGCCGATGGGACATGGGAGCTGAAGATGCATGTCACCGACCTCCACAGGGACGTGTCTCTGAGAGTCACTGGGGAAATCCACATCGGTGGAGTTATGCTCAAACTTGTGGAGAAGCTAGGTACATGTACATTTTGTTATGTCTCTGCAGAAAACTACACATAAAGTCTGTCGTGATGTGTGCATAATTTCCCGACTGATTTTGACGTGACACGTACGACTACATCTTCAAATAGCAGTTTTATTCCATTTGTAATGGAGCAGCTACGAAAAACCTATTCCTTTTTCTGCCTTGCCGTGTGAGAGAGTTGTGTGCGTTTCTGGAGCTGGCTTGTGTTATCTGTTCACATTTGTTGGGCAGCAAAAGCCTCATTCGAAGTAGGCACCACTCTGAGAAACTAAATTCCATGAAGATTGCAAAAGTACAAAATGTTTCAGAAAACAAGAGTCAGCAGCTGACGTTTTGCATCACCCTGATGACTGAGAGCTTAAAAGAATCTCTTCTGTCGAGATCTGGAGAGGAAAATGTAAAACGTCGATTGTATGTTTGTATTTTTTGTGACCAGTGTAAAGGCTCATATGACCATTCCTTTCTTTTTGATTAAGAAAACCCAAAAAGTCTATAGTTTTTCTCAGTCAGGTTTTCTACCAAATCAAAGTTCTGGGACTGTTTTGGTGAAGGTTTTAAATGACAGTAGTGCTTATAACACATCCAAGCTAGTGTCTCTGGAACTTGGCACAGCTGAATGTAACATACTGGTTAATAGACTGGAAATGCAGGTGAGCTTGTCTGGTACTATTCTAAACTGGTTCAGATCTTATTTGGCAGACCAGGACTACTGTATATAGTCCTCCTCAAGGCTCCATTCTTGGGATATTTTTTTTTTTAATTCAGTATCTGTTGCTTAGATTATAGCATCATATGTACACTGAGGACATGAAACTTTGTATTTCTATGTCACCTCAGTCAATGACGAATGGAGGGCCCAGAATTTCAAATTTCGGGGGGGATTGAGGGATCCAGAAATCCATGATTCGAGACCAGATAGAAGAACTTGACTTGAGTCAAAAAGCTGTTTGTAAAATAAGAGATTGTTATTGTTCTTGTACTGCTCTGAATAGTTTAGAGCCTGAATACATTTAAGTTTCTTGTCTGGTAGGAACCTTCTCAGTTTCTCAAGTCATCAGACTGGTCACTCAATTTTCCACTTAGAATTAAACAAGAGAAACCAACTTCATGAAAAGCAGAGTTGTGCCAAAGCTGGACTGCAAACATTAGTATTTACTGCAATGTTTCTATAAAGGTAAATTGTTCCTTATATTAGTTACCGTTCCTTAGAATTTTGTTTTTTCAATGTGCATTTTGCCTCTTTTTCTTCCTGTGTTGCTTCTATTTTTGTTTTTAGTTCCATTACATTTCTCATTTCCATTATTTCCTTGCAAAGAATTGTAATTGGCAATCTGTGTGAATGGTGCTGTATGAATGAACTTGTCTTTCCTTGCAGCGTATTATGCCTAAGCCGCTCGATGCATATTGAAGCCATGCATGACGCCTTGCCTCTCTTCAGCATGCACGATTCTGTAAGCAGCGATATGTTCTGGAGAAGTTCGGGTGCCCGTGAGCATAAGAGCCCTCTGTTCCACCCACTTGAACACTGGCTCATTTCATGCAGCCTGGAGAAAAGGTCAGCAGCGGTGGCAGCGCGATTTAGGAGTGACAGCTTGTTGTGTGTTGATGGTGCTCAGATGCTCAGAATTCCTCCAGCGCTCCAAGGTTTTTATTCCCTGCCTTTGGGTCCCGTTTTTAGCTCTCCTGTTGGAGCGCCACATAATTGAAGTCTTTGTTCTCTGTGGTCGTCTGTGTTGGGATGCATCTATGCTCAGTGAAGTGCAGTGTTGGATGCAATTCCTGTCATCCCACACACGATAAAGACCCGCCCTTATCCATTATTGTTGTGTTGATGTCCTAGGAGCATTTTTTTTGTTGGACAGCCTCCCTCTGGTAAACCATATGACGCTCTTTTGTACTTTAGCTAGTCTTGGCATTGCCACATTTAGAAATGCATGATCTATTTGACAGGCGTGAGTACAATTTTACTTTAAAAGGTAATGTAGCAGAATATGTTTATGGAGCTTTGCTTAGGCCACTCATTCATTTCAGAGTTCCTGTGTTTCCACTGGCATTGATAACCATTTTGTTGCTCTATATTCATGATTAATGATTGAATTCGAGAGATTCCTCTTTACTGAGTAGCAGAGCGATGTGCTGCTGTTAAATTTCTCTCCAAGTTTTGGAGAATATTTGTGCAACTGACACATAAGTGGAAATATTTCTGCTACCCTGAGTCATAAGGTTGTCATGAATTTCAATCATTAATCCAGCTAAAATCTGGATTTAACTCAAGGTTGCACATTGCTGGTTAGAGTATACAGATCATGCAGCACATTTTTATTCTTAAAACAAGGAGTAGATATGTGTATTTTTGACATTTATTAATCGTTACGAAGTTAGGTTTTCTGTGTGAAGAGCTACTATAGAGCTGGCCAAATCATAAGGGTAAGAAGGGCATATCCATAAATTTTGAATTTCTATGTAAAAGCTTGTTACACTAAAATGAAGTATAACCTGGGCTGCTGAGACTGGCATAAAGAGAATGGCAGACTTAACCTGTTGGTCTCAGGTTGTCATTCACAATGACAGGGGTGTCAAACTCCAGTCCTCAAGGGCCGCTGTCCTGCAGTGTTTCGATGTGCCACAGGTAAAAAAACAGTGGAATGAAATGGCTTAATTACCTCCTCCCTGTGTAGATCGGTTCTCCTGAGCCTTGCTAATGACCTAATTATTCTTTTCGGGTGTGGTGCAGCAGAGGCACATCTAAAAGTTGCAGGACAGAGGCCCTTGAGGACTGGAGTTTGACACCCCTGTCACGAGAGGACCCAAATTTGGGTCCTCTAGTGACAGACAGGTTAAATTTGACATTTTAGATTGAAGTTGGTGTTTTTCTAGCTGGTGCGTTCATGTTGATGTGCTTTTAGTGTTGACATATTACCAATAAGACAAGTCTGTTTTTAATATTTAGATCAGTTAATCATACAATATATATAAAAAACTTTGGTTCTGGGTCATTTTGTTGCTCCAATCGCTAACATTTGCCTGTGACGCACCAGTTCCACGTTATGGAGAAATTGCCTGCGTTCTAAACAACCGTCCACATCCATCGCTAAAACTACAGGCAGACTACAATTCTGAAACGACGCAGAAAATCAATGTCATCGTTCACAACTTCTCCTGATGTTCGCTGATTGGCCCGGTCAAAAAATTGACCAGAAACAATCTGAGTTGAGGGGCGTAAACTCGGACTATGCTGGAAGGGAGAATATTTTTTTTTTCAAGTGGAATTGCACAGCTAAAATGTAACCTCATTTTAAGCCTAGCTACTTCAGTTTCCCCCTGTTAATGAGCATGTGCTTTATTAAAAGGCAAGTGTTTCAAGGAGTTATGTTGATGCATGTTTCTAAAAGCGCTCCAATCTAATTTAATCTGACTTTATGGCACATAATAGTCACTGGTAATGCCAGTCAACCTAAAAATTGTCAGTTTTCAGTTGTATCTGTCCTACAAACAGGAACCTTTTTAGCCTCTATTGCATCCTTTAACGACTACTGGTTCCATCCAGATGCCTGCGCAGTAAGTCATGTCAGCGGTGTGGCATTATATACGTTTATATTTCTCTTCTACTATTCAACTAACTAATGATGTTGGAGTACAACACTTATGTCAGCTTCACACAAGACCCTTGCATGACTTTCTGCATATCTCAGACTTATTTTCTGAGATATATAAAATAACTTAAGAACTTTCTTTCTTAAAAGTTTTTCTTTAAGAAATAAACTTTCCATTCAGGAATATTTCTGGTCATCAGCCATGTAGTTGGAGCAACTCCAGTGTGACCTGTTTAAAACGAAACTCATCACGTCTTTTCCTGTTACTAGTAACCAGACTGTTCCTCTGAGGTCGCAGTGGTCTTATTTATTGCACGTTAGCCTCTAAACACTCGTTAGCATGTTAGCTGGACTTCTATTATGCTATTGTACAGGCATGGGATGCTTTAGAATCCTTTGTTGAACAGTCTAACATAAAATAACATCCTAGGTTTAATGATTAATGTCTTGTTTCACTCTGTTAAGATTTCTGGTTAATTTGTTTTTGGTGGTTGACATTTTGAGAATATGAACTTGTTTTGGGTACAGGTAAGAGCGGTATTCCCTTTCAGTGTGGTATATTTTTGGGATTATGAGATTTCATCAGTAGGCGTACACATGCATGTGTTCCCACACGTGAGTGTGGTCGTCTGGCTCGGTGGGCGTGTCGCCTCGACATGCATCCTCCTGCCATCATTCAACCCTTCTTGTGAGCTGCAGGCTCAGATGGCCTTTGATAATGGATTGAATAGACAAATGCCAGGAAGCCACTTAGGTATTGATCACAATGACGGACCCTGCTTCCACTTTCCCCCTGCAAACCTGCAGGAGAGCTGTATTTAAAAGGCAGCCGATTAACCGCCTCTCGGTCCTTGAGTCTGGTAATCCTTTCATCCGTTTGTTGCTTTCCATCATTGGAGCTTTCTTTCAATTTGTACATGTTATCTAAACGAATAACAATCTGTTTATATAAAAGCTTTTCCATTTAGTAGGGAACATATTGTACAGATTGCTGTGAGCCGCATGAGATTGATTCAGTTTAAAGCAATAATTTTTTTTTGAGTTGGATGGTTTTTAGCTTTGATAATCTGGGTAGCAGTGTGTGCTTCTCACATCCATACTTACACATGAGTGCTTTTGAAAAAAATAAAATAAAAAAAATAAAACCTGAGTCACGCTTCCATTTTTTGAATCATCAAACAATCTTAATATCAGTGGTTTTATTTATTAAAAGAAAGGTTATCCAAATGTAACTTGTTTGATGTGAATATAATTATGTTAATTCATGACTTGCATGCAATCAACACTTATTTTTGCTCCAGTTTCACTTACCAAAGAAAGAAAAGATAAAATCACTGCTGACCACAAACAGCTGAATTTATTTGTAGAAAACATCTTGATAACCCTTCACACTCGAAGTAGTTTGTAGATTTAGGAGACAAAAGTGTAACCGTTTTTGGCAGTAGCAAAGCAGTTCAGAAAATAACATTATTCCAACAGTTAAACATGGTAGTAGTAGTGTGAAGGTTACATTGCTTCATCAGGATCTGGGTGATTTGCTCTGAACCGATAAAATCAAGAATTCTGCTGTTTAACAGAAAATCGTGAGAGAGACTATCTGGCCATCAGTTTGTGATTTTTAAGGCCAAGCACACAGGGGCTATGCAGCAAATTAATTATCAAAGCATATCAGAAAATCCAGCCCTGAATGGCTAAAAAAAAAAAGTCAAACTGAACTAGACGTACTCCCGACTTAAATCCAATTGAGATGCTGTGGCGTAAAACAGGCTGTGAATGCTTGAAAACCTTCCTGTGTGGGTGAGTTCAAATATCTTTGAAAAGGAGAGGACAAACATTATTGCTGTGGGAAAACCAGTTATTGGTTATAAGTCACAAATATATTTTCTTATAGGCCAAGACTAATAAAATCCCCATTTAAGAACTTTTGCTTTCACTTAGGTTATCTTTTTCCAATACTAGAATTTGTTTACCTTTTTGTCTTAGCTAATTGTAACAGATCAAAGACAGAAAAAAAATCTGTAAATATTCAAATACGGTACTTTTTTTCAAAGCACTGTCGCTAGAAAAGAGAAAATAAGAAAAGAGACAGATGAGCGAGAAGAGAGTAGAGGGCCTGATCTTTCTCTCCTCTTGCCATCTCCCCTCAGTGTGACGTTAGCCATGCTACTACAATTCCATAAAAGTCTTCGATGAAGCAGGAAATGAGCTCCAGGGATTGGCATGTGGCTCTCTGGTGGCTGCCGTCATTGCTGGAGTCTCTGTTGCGTTCTTCATCCTCTTCCCACTTTCTTCGTAAACCCCTCCCTCTTTGCCTCTCTCCCTGTTTTCACCTTCTTTTCTAGTTGCCACTAAAATAGCTGCGTTTTTATGGGAGTATTTCAGACTTATTTTATGACCAAGAATAACGTGACTTAAAATATAGCAAGATGTCTGTAGACGATCAACTGGAAACTCCAAACTAAGCTTTGTTCATTCTTTCATTGTTTCTGACCTGGGTTCATGTACGCTGACTATTCAGTATTCCAGAAATAGAACTTGAGCAAACTAATTGGTCTGGTGTGTCTCTATAGCGCATGTGGTTGTTTCCAGTGCAAGGCATGCAGGTTTTGGCTGCCGTACCACCGACCTGCCACATAGAACTTTTCCTACATGGAAAACGTTGTGTGTTTTGCATTTGCTGTGCCCTACATATTCACTTTGCTAGTGTCTTCACAGGAGGTAAAGCTGCCGGGCCATTTGTCAATATTGCCCTCATTTATCCTCCATAGGGTTATATTTTAAATAAAATGTAATGAAGTTTAGAAAGCACATTAAGAAGACATTAAAGGGAATGTGTTTGATGTTTTGCCTTAAAATGCATCCACATGTGTACCTCCAGTTAATTTAAATGTTGTGTGCCTCAGGGCTTTCCCACACTTTTTACAAAGTAATCTTAGTGGGTGTGTGTAAACTTCTGAATTAGAGAAAAAAAAAAAGTAATAAAAATCTATTCTCTAGGCATCTATCAAATCGAATTATTCTGTGATTACTAATTTACTGAAAACAGTAAAACTTTATTCTGCTTTAATTGAGGGGAACAAGTCTATCTAAGCAAACAGAGTATTGTCTCACTTCTAGCCTCATGAATACATCCTTTCTCATGCAATGATTGGCTTGGCTGCTTAGAGCAGTGTTTTTCAACCTTTTTTGAGCCAAGGTACACTGTTTTAATTGAAAAAATCACGAGGCACACCAAAAAAACCATATTGTCTCTATTAAAGAGGTGATGGCAGAAGAGTCAATAGGAAAGTACATTTAGCTTTGCGTTTAGCGTGGTTATTGTTTACAGAACATTTTGCGGCATTTCTTCTTTAGTCATATTCTACCATGGATACCCTTTGCGTATGTAAGTCTCACTGTTTTCCTCCTGTTTTTCTGAGCAACACTTACACTGTGAATGGCAACTTTACCAAATATGCACTAGCTGAAATGACATGGAGCACCTTCGTTCGACAGGAGTTATATCATTAGTTTTGATAACTGACATTAAGATTAGGGAGAATAGCCAAGGTATGGACCTCTTTCATCTGAAGGGGTATTGCTCAAAACTACTGTCGATGCACCAGTTACAATTTAACCAGCACATAGTTATAGTTGTAGAAAGTAAATTTACAGACTAAACTTTTTCCCTTGTTTAAACGTATCTCTTCACCTAAACAGCTGTTTTTTTGCAGTTTCCTTTTTGCAATGTCAGCCTAACTCTGCTACAGGTTGTGGTGACCACATGGAGGTGGCTTTTCTTTGACAATAGATCCAGGTTTCATTAGGAAATGGTTACTGTTTAACACAGGATGCTCAACTTCCTCTTTTTTTTAAAATTTGCCTCCTACCTTCTGTCTAGCTTTCTTTCCCGCCTTCCTGCCCTCTTGCTATGTCAGACATTTTGTAAGGACCTTAGGGAAAGATCGGTCTGAGATATTGATAGTCATATCTTTCCTGAGGATGTAAAGACGCGTCTCAGATTTTATTCCCTTTACTGCAGATGTGAACTGTGTTGTTGAGTGGCTTCAGCGTTCCTTTTTGTTCCACTAAAGCATGATACAGAGACATATTCCTATGTATAGGAGTCTCATTGATTGTGGCCGTCAAGCTGTTCTACGTCTGTCGGTTCGAAGTGAGAAATGGTCTGCCAGCTCATGTAATCATCTTGCTGTTTAATCTTTCTGACGGGAAGTAGTTAGCCTAAGTGGTGGTCCTGCCCAGGCTAGAGCTTTCCTGTTTCAGATGCTACAGTGATTGTGCTACTCAGCATTCAGAGTAGATCTGTGGTTTCACGTAAACCATGACCCTGAAGAACTGGAAGCATATTCAGCATTCCTATGTGAACACAGGTTGACAGAATCAAATCTTTTGTTTTTAAGAGCCGTTTAATATATTCATACACAACAAGCGTGCAGAATGCTTAACCTGAAGACTCTGTGGTAACTTATCAAGAAACAGGTTTCCTGCACAGTTCAGAAAAGTAGGGAATTCAATTTTAAATATTTTCCAGCCATGGACAAGATTGTAAGGAAGCAAAGCATGAAGGGAAAAATTAGTATTTCTTGGCTGGAAAGAAATTAGTATTTCTTGGCTTTTTCTGTCCCATTGTCTTAAGTTGTCTTTCTTTCCTTCCAACTGTGCTTACGTCCTTGTCATCCCATCTCCTTCCTCACATTTGTACACATATTTCCTTCCTCATTCTCCTCCTTGTTTTTTTTTTTCTTACTTTAATTTTCCTTCAGATTGTCCATTTATTCTGTCCTTGTGTTATTTGTATCCTTACTTCCATCCCTCTGCCCTTCCATCTTGGAGTCCTTCCTTCTCTGTATGTATCTGGGTTCTTCCACTATTCTGTGAAGATAAAGTGGAAGTCCTAAATACATTATTTGAGGTTTTGTTTAACATAAAATCAGACTCATAATGAGTTTTGTATTTATTGCAACACACTATTAGGTCATGTTGAGGAGAAGGCTTGCTACTGCTAAGGCTTGCTAAAGCCTTAGCAGTAGTTTTCCATTTCTGTTTTACTAAGTGGATTAAAAGCTTCTATTAAGGATTATTATTGTTTATCTTCTTCTTGGTTTCATTGCAGAATCATTTTACTGTTCAATGCTTGATTATTCAAGGAACAGATAATAGTATAATTATAAACAGAACAGTCATTTCTCTAGAAATATGCTATTTATGAATAGGCTTCTGAAAAATACGGAAACATCTAATCTTTTTTTTTATTATTTTGCTGTGGAATCAAAGAAATTCAGGAATGCTTTGCTCTTCTTGTACATTCCTGTGCTTGTTAAGGATGATTTAATCATACGTGGCATCTAAACCATGAACTGCAAAATCCTTTCATTGGTTCCTTAAGGAATCCACTGCAAATAGCTTTGTCCCTTTCACCTTCCTCTAGTACAAATAGCACAGTAGATTTAGAGCAGGGAAACCTTAAACCTGCTCATTGTTGGTATAACACCACAAACCTTTGTGTCAATAGAGTAAAATGATCTGGAGGGGTTTGTGCAGCTTCTCGGCCCTCATTTCACTCATTTCTAAACCTACCATGGAGTTTGTTTTCACAACCAAGGCACTTGGCAATAATAGAGTGGAACCAGATGTTTTGTCAAATATTTAGGTGTACTAAGGTTTACTAAATCATTTTATTTAGAAGCAGCCCTCCTGAGCTGCAGGACATTTTCTCAGGTTTCCTTTTACCTCTTAGGCCCACTTTGGAGCTTCTTGAACTGTTGCAACAGTATCCTGTTGTCCGTTTCAAAGAGGCTTCAGTGGAGCAGCTCGTCAAAATCCTGAAGGGAATTTTAACTGGGTTCCTGTATGGAAAAAAAAAGAACAGATGAATATTGTATATCTTCTCCATTGATCTTATTCCCAGAGTTTCTTTGTAACCTCATTATTCCACCAGGACCCAGAATACTTAATTGTATAAAGCTGTGTCAGGGTGGAGGACTACTATCCCCACTGCTTTGCTCTGTTGGGATTATGACACAAATGGATACAAAGTATCTGCATCTAAGGAGGCGCCCTGTAGCCCTCCGGCTTTTTGTCTGATTCGTCAAAGCCAGAAATGTTGGATTCTTCTCATTTGGACAGGCTGGCCACTCTAACGTGTCTGGTTTAGGTTTCAGATACTTTAAAGGGCAATGCTTCCTGGCTTTTATGCCATCTCAGGCTGAGCCGGTATTTTTATCTTCCATATGCTTCTGCATTTGAACAAAATCTTTTCAGCTGTAATAAATGTGATCTCCTCATCTGAGCCTGAGTTCTACCATTTGCCAGTCTCTGATGGAAACTGTTAGTGCTTCCACGTTGTGACAGAGAATTTGTTTTAACAAGACATCTGCAGTAACGCAGAAGTACTTGTATATCATGTTTAAACAGCCAAAGTTGCAAAGGGAGGAGTTTATCTGTTTACCTGGTTGATAAAATTATTCAGACCAGTTGCATCATATTTGTCCATGTGCCTTTCAGGCATTAGCTCTGCTCATGTTGCGTCATTATTTTTAAGAAACCACAAATAAAATGTAAACCTACAGCTGCAATGTCTCAAATCCATGCTTCACAAAATAAAAAAACGAAAGTTTAACCTTTTAAGACTGTAATAAAGAACATTAGTAGATTAACTTTTTACAATAGGCAAAACGGTGATTTACAGAACAAAGTTTTAATACTCCATTCATTGAATTTGGGTTGTTTGTGTAATGACGAAACCATATGTCCTGAGAAAGACATTACCTTGATTTTGGCTGGATTGTGGTTGCGTGTGAGGCACAGAGGTAGCATTAGTAGTTGTAGCAGGAATAGGAGGGGTATCAAAGCACTACAATCAATAACATATGAGAATTTTCCCTGACTCCCTTTCAAGCTCTGTGTGCATTGCATATTTAATTTATGTGATAAATGCTTAGTTTGATAGACTCTTGGCAGAGAACTGAGCTGTTATGTAACCAGGGGTCTGGAAACGAGCTCAGATATCCTCCTTCAGTTCAACCTTATCGATAAAAAAAACACTTCAGCATTACCGGATTTAACTACTTGCTTTAAATTTATGTAGATTTATGGGATAAATGTAAGTAGAATTTTAAGATTCTGTATGCATGAACTTAAAAAAAAAATATGTGGAGACATTTGTTGAAAGAATTCACAGGGCTTCAGGTTCTTTTTTTTTTTTTCTCAAATTTTATGTCACAGCCTTATTCCAAATTGTATCAAATTCATCTCATTCCTCATATTTCTATGCACAAATACCCCATTACGACAAAATAGAAAGATGCTTGAGACTCTTGTAATTTGAAAAAAACAAACAAAAAAACAAACAAAAAAAAACAAGAAATAACATTTTGTAGTTTGTTGATCAACCTTTGATAACAATCACAGCCTGAAGCCTTTTTAAATATGACACACAAGTCTACCTCCCCTATTTTTTAGACAGTTTTACCCCTTCTTTGTTGCAGAACTTCTGAAGCTCCATGAAGTTGGAGGGGAGACGTCTGTCTGGCCATTGTCAGATCTCTCCAGATATGGCTTATTGAATTCAACCTTGGAGTCTTGCTTGGCCACTTCAGGACATTTTGTTCTGCAAAACTTTTGCAAAAATCTCAAAAATTGTTTTCACATTATCATAAAAGGGTATTTATGTTTAGAATTTGGAAGAAAAAGAACATATGGAAAAAGTGAAGTGCTGTGAGTGCATTATGGATAATGTATTTAGTGTCTCCAACTTAAGAACAATGCTCTCCTAATCTTTATTGTAGAGTTTTCTGTCCAGTCTGTGTTCTTTTGAATGTGCTAGGTTAATTCTAACAAACCTTGCTCTTCGCCTTTGTTGTGTTTGAAAACAAGTCATCACACTGCAGCCCCTGTGGCGTCAGAAAGTAGTCGCCTTGGAAACGGCATGACTAGTCTTACCCGGTCGTAATGTTATCAACTGATGGCTGAAAGTGACACGGCCTTTCAGTACACGGACATGTTTTTAGTGATGACTGACGTATTGGTTGCACTGGCTGATCGGGGTTAAAAAGCCTCACAAAAGCTCCACACACAGCCCCTTTAAATCATTTTATGAGGGTGGCTTTGGCTGCCAGCTGATGTCTACTGCTGCGAAACACTGAAAAAAAAATTAGCTACATCATGTCACTGAGTTCACTCTCCACAATCTCCCCGTTAAAGCTGCAGGACAACACTTCTTTTGTGCTTAAACCTTATGTTTTTAGATTTAGTTTTGATTTCAGCCTGCAGTAGCGCTGACAGTGATAAATATTTTCTTTCAGTTGATCCATTGACTCACTTTTTAAAATCTTTTTTTTTCCAAAAAGCAGTTTAGTTTTTCTGCAAGAAGGTTTTGCATTTATTGCATATCACAAAAAAAAAAAAAAAAAAAAAAAAAGCTTTTATCCACATTGTTTTGTGACTTTCACACCACCAGTCCGATATGTTTATGTCTTGCAGAGCATATGTGGCTCTTGGAAAAATTAAGAGCCACACATTACCTGATTTTGGTTCTACTGTTGCTTGGAAAAACTGCAGACGCTTGGATGCTCGTGTCGTGGGACCAGGGAGAGGCAGGCTTTCAGCTGCAATGTTGGAAATCTTAATTTATTTCAATATGGATCTGGAGTTTTTCCACATTTCTAAATCTTATGTATTTGACTGTTTTGTGTTAGAATGTGATCAGGAATGGAAATACTGGGATGTCATGCACTGACAAGTAAAAGGATGTAACCATTATTTTAGTGTAACTTCCACATCATTGGCAGAAGCTGCAAAAAGAATCCATGCTATGTCAATACAGCTTGGAATAACGTGGATAACCTGGCTAATATGACATAGCAGAGGGCGCCTTATTGGTTGTTACAGTTGGTAAATTTTATTCTTTCTTAGTTAATTTGAATTATTCCCAATAAATTGAAGGTGTGGTTTAACATCAGTTTTAACCTTGAATGTCCTTGCTGCTTTACCACCTGCTTTGTCATATTGCTGTTGCTCCTCCCCGTCTGTAGCTCATCCTGCTCACCCATCGTTTTCATGCCCTTTTACTCATTCCCTTCATCATCCCTCTTCCCTGGCCCTCCCCCTTACAGACAGGCGTCCATAAACAAAGTAGCCTCCCAGTGTAAACAAAAAAGATATTCAGAGCAGAAGACAAGATATGGAGGGAGTATGTAGAGGAGAGCAAATCCCAATGAAAGCCCTTCAGACTGAGTACTTTTGTACCTGCTGAGAAACATTTCATGGTTTTTAGCTTTCCTCTTGATAGATCAAGCCTTTGGGGAAAGTGATTTGTCTTTCTTTTCTTTAATAACCTGCATCTCTGCTCATGGCAATTTATGCATAAATCAGATTAAGAAATTATGGTGCAGAATGTGAAGTACTTATTTTGCTAGAATTTATGAATTAATTAAGCCTATTAAAGCCCAGACACACTCATGCACAGCACACTTGGAGCTAATGTAGTTAATGGGAGGATAAAAGCAGCACACGCATGCAGACGCACATAACATACATTCTCTGTATCATTTGTCATGTCATGTGGAGGTCATAAAACATGGTTTTCTCATTCTGATTCCCCTTCCCTCTCAGTCCATGTGCACAGATCAGGAGCTGTGGGTCTACATTTAATGCACCCAATTACTTAGGCCCCCCATTCCTCTGGCTGTTGCATTACGTCAGGCTTGGCAAGCTATATTTTTAGCTGTAAGACGCCATTGGCCTTCTCTTCCTCTCTGTGTGGATTGAGTTACCCTGTTATTGCTGAAGGGGACCAATAGAAGGCTGCCCAAGCTGCCTTTGTCCAATCACAACTCATCGAACCACTGTATAATGACTCTCGGAGGGATAGGGCAGAAGGCCGTGTTCACTGTGGGCTCAGCATTGGGCGGCTATAAAGAAATGAAGAAGCAGAGTCTATAGGGAGTGTTAAGAGTGTCTAAGACTAGCCAAGTCGATGTATTCAGGAATGCATGAATATAAGAGCATTTCTATAGGATAAGTGTGGTGCAAACCTTAGTGCCAAATGTTATGGTTGGCTGTTCCCAGACACCAGAAATTACAAGGTTGTCTGAGGGGAAAAACTGAGCAGTGTTATGAAAATACATTCAGGATTATTTTCAGGTTTTCTCTCCATAGTCCCTCTCATTAGTTCTGTTTTTAATAGCTGCACCAAACTTGAGGGCAAAGTTATGCTGATGGTAGCAATGAAGCCGTGTTCTGCACGTCTGAGGCATCAGAAGGAAGCGGTGACAGCTTGACCCCATGCTGTTGGAGCAACTTGCACAAGGACTCGGAAAGCTTGGAATGTTTTCACTCGGCCTCCAAGTGTTTGCCTGTTGGAGTAAACGGCATACAAGCCAGCAGCTTTACAAACAACCAGCCCCTCCCCAAGATGGTCCTCAAAGCTTTGAGATGCTGATGGAGGTCCCCCCAGTTCTCATACCCCCCCACACACCCTCCATTTGAATCATTATTGTAATTCCTTCCTCTGCTCATCACAGCAGCCTTGTTTCCTTGGTCTAAACAGACATTCTGGTGTTTTCACTCAGACACCCACTAATCCCATTCATTCAGCTCTCAGACAAAATCAGCAGGCGTGCCAGTAATGCATGTATTTGCCCCCATGTAAAGTAAAGGTCAGGGAAAACAACAGCAGCACTCTGAAATAACACAGCCACGTCAGGTTTCAGACGTCATGGCAACAAGCTGTTCACCTGACAGGTGCATGGGGATTGGGCACAAACAACATCCAACATCGTGTTTATTTATCTGTGTCTGTAAACCATTGCTCTTGTAGAAGAAGTGAAGAACAAAGATTATGTTATGTTCTTGCTTATGTCCTATGAGTGGATTATATATGAATGGGACATACTACATTGCTCCATTTATTTTCTTAATGTGTACAAATACATTTTTTGGCACACCTGTTAAATATGTGTAAAAAACATTAAAATGAAAATGAACATAATCTCTGACTGAGAGTCCAACATTTAATTTGAGAACATTGCTTCACTGGGGTAAATAAATAGTATTTTCCGTAAAATCCCTAGAGTCACCATTGGTTTTCTGTAAATGCCAGACAAGTTTTCTACGGGATACGAGTGTCCAGAATGAGAATTCTCATTTAAAATCTTCTGGCATTTCAAAGTTCATATTGGTACATAAGGTTCCTTTGCAAGAGAAAGAAACCCACAGCACCACAGATCCTCCACCACACCGAACAGCTGGCATGAGATACTCTTCCACATATTCATCCGAAAACCCTGATCTCAGTCCCATCTGACCAACTCGCATTACTACAGACACGAGACGGAGAACTACACATTTCCTTTTGCTGTAGTAGGACAGAAAATGTTTTTTTTTTTTTTTTCCTTGCATCACTTCTAAGTAACCAGAATGTAGAAGTAATGGTAATGTTTGTTATAGAGGCTCTGTGACACTAAGATGAGTCTTTGTTGTTGATTATTTTTTACTCTCCCTTGCCATTCAAGCTCGCTGTGTGTGGCAACACGATGTACAGCTTAGTGGGGAAAAAACATACAGACCTCTAGTGTGCTTTGGATACCCTAGGAAAACGGAAAATAATTAATTTCTAAGAAACTGAGGAAGAAAGGCTTGATTTTGAAGGGGTCTTTACTTTAAAACTGATTTTGCTTTCTCTTGCATATAACTCAAGGAAATGCAAGGTATTTATTAATAAATGATGTATAGCTTTATGTTTACATTTTACTTTGAAGGGATTTTGAAAGTCCTCAGCTTATGGCTGCATTGCTTGAATAGAAACCATGCGATGTTGAAAACAGATGCTGCGCGCTCCCTTAAAATCCCTGCGGCTTTCACCTCCACCTTGAAGTCAGACACGTAGACCATGAGACCACAGGCCTGTCGCTATTGTGCTGAGCTCCTCCTGAGCAAAAGCCTAGGAGCTGTGTGGGGTTTTGGGTGCCTTGTGTTTGTTTTAAAAGGGATCACAGTGTGACTTGGGAATAAAGGAGGTATGAACCCGATATTCCCACTGTGTCACTCAAACAGCCACATCTTTCACACGCTCCTTTCACCCTTTACACTCTGACTTTGCTGCCCCTTTTAAAAGCCTTTTCAGTAACCCTTTTACAGTGTCCTTCCCAATTATGACCCGTTTCCTGGAAGGAGCGTATTTGATGATCTTAAGTAGCTACAGATGCAAATTTGCCTCTCTTCTTTTTCTTTTTTTAGTCTCAAAGTAAACAATACGGGTTTATTTGTTAGTCAACTCTTTTTACTGTAAACATTCTAAGCGTTGTCATCTCTTTGTTTCCTCCATATTTTAGATGTGAAGAAGGACTGGTCAGATCATGCCCTGTGGTGGGAAAAGAAGAAGACATGGCTGCTGAAAACCCACTGGACGTTGGACAAGTACGGCATCCAGGCCGACGCCAGGCTGCTCTTCACGCCGCAGCACAAACTGCTGCGCCTGCAGCTGCCCAACATGAAGCACATGAAGGTCAAGGTGAACTTCTCAGACCGGGTCTTCAAGGCTGTGTCGGACATCTGCAAGACTTTCAGTGAGTGAAACCGTCTGCTCGTTTTTTTTTTTTTTTTTTATGACGTCTGATTGTTTGGAGTGTTTAAGGATATGCTGAAGGCACACACCCTGCTGAACTGAAAACTTCCTCTGGTGATGGTATTTTTGGAAATATTCTACGTTGAGCTTTGATAATCACACCCTTCCTGTGGCTCTGTTTTTATGTAGTAATTTCTTGTGTTTATCAAACACTCTCTCCTCTTTGCACGCCCGCCTGTATGAAGTTATGTCCTTGAACTCAGGTTTGTAGCTACCTCAGATTAATGTTTAGTATACAAAGATTATCAATCTGTGTTAGGCTTACAGAAAACACTGGAAGAAAACATGACTGCTCATGTTTATGCTCCCTCTGTGGATTTCTCATAACCCTGGCTCCACTATGTTCTCTGAGAGACAGGTCAGAGGTCACATTCTGGATCCCATTGAGCCCTTACCTAAAAACAAACTGTGTGTTTTCCAGAAGGCCTCTTTGCACCAATCTCATCCATGTTTCGCTAGCTTGGAGAACATGTATTGCTTTGCAAATGTATTCATAAACATTTTTACACATTTTGACACTTTTTCACTTTACAAGCAAAAATTTGGCTGTTTATAATTGGGATTTTATCTGATAGTACACAATGTACACATAATATTGGATCAACTGCAAACATTGTCACTATCTACTACTTTTAAACATAGCTGCTATTTACTGTTCCAGGTCAAACAAGGAGAGCATTAATCAGACTGCTAAAACATGGTTACTTTGGAGTAGCTACAGAGATGCATAGCTAAGGTGGAAGAATCTGTCGACAGGATAACTTTTGCGCCCTAAGAACCATAGATATTTTCTGTTGTGCCATCAAAAAATGTAAAACAACTTAAAGAATACGTATGAAGGATTCATGGATATGGTCAAAACACACATCTTTGTTCCAGTACTGTTTTGAGCCAGATATCAGAGGCTCAAGCAGCAGCTTTTCTCCTTTTTGAATGTTTTCAACAGCAGCAAATGTTCTTGTTTTTAATTTAAACTACACAGTTGTTTTTATTGGGCTTAAATCGAACAACAGCTGCTTTTGAAGCCTGCTGATGTGAACAGAATAAAAGCTTTTCTGTGAGTCAGGCATTAAAAAATGTTTTAGCTTCACAGAGATTGAAGGCAGATAGCTTTTGGCTGACTTTGTATGTCAGGATATTGTTTGCTGACTCTAAATGCTCCCTTCAACATCACTTTTCTTTATTGGTCATTAGCAAGAGACACTTTTGCACTGTAGTTTTATGACAGCTGACTTGGCTTAATTTACAGCAACATTCACGTCTGGGTACGTTGTTTTTTCGAGGGAACTCTTAGCTTAACAGTTTCCTGAACATTTCTGCTGAGCTGCGAAGGATAGAGAATCAGAAGGAACAGGAAGAGACGAGGTCTGTCCAGCCTGGCTTCACTGCAGACAGGAGAAAAGAATGGTCATGTATTGAAGACATGACCACATTCGTTTTCCGATAACAGGTTATTAGTTGTTGCACTTCTAACACTGATGTGTTTCTTTGATTTTGCCGTTTCATGTGGTCAGCTGGTCGCACAGAAGCTCAGCCCTTTAGTGTTGTTTTTGACTGTTAGTCAATTTTTTCATCATACTAAAAAAGTTTGGAATCCAAGCTTTTCGTCGTCATACAATCGTTTTTATAATTAATACCTTATACTGCACAGGAGCAACATGCAGAAAATTAACTAAACACTCCAAGTTAAGTGGAAAGCAAAATATGAATGTTGTAGGAGGTTGTCTTTTGACTTAGACAAAGCCCATCTGGGTTGACACATTGAGGAAAAAATGTAGCTAAAGGTTGATGTACTGTAATACACTGTAATGAAAATAACTTTCCACCACTCCTATTTTTGACCACTATTGCTATTTGGCTGCTCTCACATCCTGTTTTGTGCTGCTAAGTTGATAGTGAAGGGATGACTTTAGGGAATTTTCTGCTTATAAGATGATGTGTGCTTTTTTTTTTTTTAGTCAACAGTAATGAGAATTCTCATGAACTCTGGTTAAAGTGCTAGAGAGCCCATAATAATGTTCTGATAAAAACATTTCCAGTTTGTGTTGGTGTGCATCCTGTTTGCCTTCCTCCACCATGAGGATTTATTTACTTTCCAACATCTAACCAACACTTTGCTACGGGTTTTGTGATGTTAACAAAAAGCCTCCTTTCTGCAGGGTAACGAGTAAGGTTTCTCCACTTAATTATGACATTTAGTCATTCATTACAGTAAGCAGAGACACAAAAGGAGGATTTCATATGTACTAACCCATTTTACAGTACATAGATCAACTCCTCTCAGAGGCCATAGTTGCCAACCAGAAAAAGATGCTCTTTATCTGGGTGGAGGTTGATTTTGCCTAAAACAGAGTCATTTTCAAGTATCCTGGTGTTCACAAGTGATTGTAGGATGGAGCTTGAGTTTGATTGAAAGAGCTGAAAGGAAAGGTTATGTTCCCAGTTAACCAATCTGTTTCTGTAACAATCCTCACTTTTGGCCAGGAAATATTTATCAGGACCAATAGATTTAGAACGACTGAAATGAGCTTCCTCCTGCAGATTAGGCACTGCTTAGTGAAGCTGAGCGGAGACAGCTGAATCAGTATGAGTATCTGATCAGGATACCTTCTGGATGCCTCCTTGTGGAGGTTATCCAATAGGGGGACTACGGGGCAGACTCATAACCAGCTGTGGGGAGTATACAGTATTTCTCTTCTGGAAACCCCTAGAATGAGTTGGTCTCTCTGGCGGGAAGGAAGAATGTGTTTCCCCTCCTGGACCAATAACCTCTGACCTGGTGTGTGGGTAAGGGATGGATAACAAACAGATGAATTAATAAATCTCAGTGGATCCAGATGAATGTGAAAACAAAGGCTTAAGGCAGCACTTTTGTATTGGGAGTTTGACTTTGATGGTCTTTTCAGTAAAGTTTCTGATAAGTTATTTTAATGTTTGGGCTGTTGCTTTGTTGTTCAGCTCCAGCAGATTTATGGCCCATCAAGCTGTGGGCTACTTATCTTGGCCTAAATGTACTGGCCAGTGTTGTTTATAATATAAAACAACTGTGGTTTGACTTAACTCTGACTCCTAAATCAAAAGTGTCTTCTTATTTACTACACTTTAGGCCTTGTCTGATAAACAAAGCAAGCTGTTTTTTTTTTTTTAACAAATGAGCTCATGTCATATTGTAAATCCTTAATTTTTGTCTTCGTGGATGTCCATGTAGGGTTTGCACCTTTTTATACTGTAATTTCTGGTGTTCTAAAATTAGACTGTGACAAAGTTTCTGTCTTTTTTGTGGTGGGTATTACTCACTGAACTGAGTCATCTGTTCCAAGGAGCAGATCTTTCACATACAGCTGGCTCCCTGTCAGCCCCGCTCCTCTGACCTCAGGCCTGGTTGCTGTCAGAAGTCTGTAGGATAGAAGATGGGGGACTTGTTGTTCCTGTCCCATTTCTGCTGACAGAAAAGTGACAAACATTTGTCAAAAAAAAATCTCATTAGTCACATCTCCTCCATACAAGATCATCCCAAGATATGTGGTGAGTTTAGAAGAACTGATTTCCGTAAGATGAAGTCTTAAACCAACACAATGCCATACAGTTAGACCACTGAAAAATCAACGAGTGTTTTCCAATGTCTAAAAATATTTACTTTATTCTTCCAGGCTCCTTTTGCTCCATCAGTGCTTTATTTCTATGTGGTTTCACAAAAGTAAATTATATTGTGACTTTTACTCTATTATGCCGTTTCCCGGTAATTCTACCTTTATAGAAGTAGGATGTAGAATATATCAATGCAGATGTCTCGTGTGAGATGTTTGAGCATCTATGTGCACGTATTTAAAGAATCTTAGTTGAATATTTTGCATGGTCTTTAAAGGAAATTCTGTCATTAGAATAATAACAAAAACACAATACAGTGGACCCAATGCATTGTGGAGTTTGGTGCCCACAATCACCTGCAAATGTCTGTGAATATTTAAGACCTCTCTAAAGAAAGGAATCTGTGATTACTGAACGGTGAATTGGTGGGGATCCAATACAATGGCCAAAAAATAAATAAATAAATTATATAATCATTTTGTAACATAAATTACCTCCTGAGTCGTTTGCATGTTGGAACCGAACACAAGCTTCGCACTGTTTGCCTGGAAATAAGTCAGCGGGTGCTTCTCTCTGTGGGAGCAGATGACAAACTGTTAAAGTTGAGGTATGTCAGAGAAGGGAGATTTATTCCTGAGATTTATGAGGAATCACTGAAGTGCTGCATCTCTTTAAAATAAGATGCTTAGAAGGTCATAATGTAAGAGACAACATGATGTAATACCATTCACACTGGAGAAAGCTGGTAAATCCTGAGATCTAATCACTGTTTAAAAGTATGAAAGGGCAGAGCTGCTGCTAGTGGAGGGAAAAAAAGTCAAATTTATGATACTTAATGGTGATCTGAGGGGGCACAGAACGTGTTGGTACAACATTTCCAAATCAAGTCACTTCCATAACAGGAAGAGATGGAAAGCTTCTCGCTCTCCTTTGTAGCAGCCAGAATAAACTGACATGCCTCCCTAGAAAATACCATTTCCTTTTAAAACAGATTCTTACAGCTTTTACGTCTTTCCTGTTGTTGTTGTTTAAATACCTAACTGAAACTGAAAATGACCAACTATTCCCTCAGTAAGACCTCCCACACTGAAGAGCGTGTTGTTAGTGCAAGCTTATTTCTGCTATGTCCACTACTCGTTAAAACAACCGTCATGCTTGTTACCAACCAGCAGGACATACACGTTTCATTTTGTCATGTAATCTGGATGTATAATTCAAGAGATTTGACCAAGTTTTCCAACAAATTTATAAAAAAAAAAATCATTAAAATCTGAGCTGAACAACACAGACGAGGGTTACAATTTAACCCATGATACAACAAATTAAAGACATATCTTCGTTTTCATCAGATGCACAATATTACGAAATGTCTCTTTTGTGTGAATCAGAAAATTTTTCATTATGTGTGTACGAGCTAAACTCTTAAAATGACAGTGTAGTAAAATGCCACATGCTTCTGCTATGCCTCAGCTAGACGCATGTCCTGTCCAAGTATTCACAGCCTGAAACACGTCACACAGTGCATGTGTTTGTGTGTCAACCAGCCCCTTCTCATAGTTCAGTCAGGTTAAAGCTCAGCAGCACGCTTGGAGCTCACATGGCTGTATAAGGGCAGAGGGACTGCTCCAGTGCTGCAACAGTACGAGAATGAGGGAGGAGGGAGACGGGGAGAGAGGACCAACTCCCATCTGGTAGTTCTTAAAACTCCTGGAATGCTTTTGCTTTAGTTACACAAGCCAAACAGCTTCTCACCAAGTCAAGATGTTCCCCTCCAGCCTCCTGGCCTCGCTCTCCTCAACACCTCCAGCGACCTCCTCAATCAGTTGTTAAAGCCTTCATCTGTGGTGGGGTTTTTTCTTTATGTCTGTGGAAATGAGACAACGATCAGCTGTGTACGAAGACGAATTAAAAATAATTAGAAATGTCTCTCCAATATCGACATACTCTTTGATTTATAAGGAATCTGCGAGGAAAGCCAAATCCAGCTGAGTCCAGATGTGCTCCCTCTGCGTTTGGCCCATCTGTTTTAATGCTGACACTTTCTGGCTCCTTCACCTCCTTCGTCAGAATCGTCCTATCGAAGTTGCTGCTGAATGTTGGCTTTCTGCTCCAAGGGATGGAGAGAAAATAAGAGAAGCCCGGGCCGCTGCTTGAGTCCATCTACTCTGCATGGTGTCGGCTTCTTGCACTCTTTTTTTTCATTATTCAAATTAATAGGAAGCTTCTTGGGTAAAAGATGTCATTCCTTAAAATTTACCATCAGCACCAACTGAATTCATCTTTGATGCGCTTCTGCTAAGGAGGAGTAAGGCTGTGGCTCCCATGGCTCAATTGGTGATTACAGTAAAGCGAGATTTTTGGGGGCCATGAGAAAAAGGATTTTCAATTTTCCACGCCATGTGTGTACAGCTGTTTGCAGTTCTACCCATATACCCCCTCCTGCTCCTCCTCCTTTCTGTCTTTCACACTTTATGTTGACTCGGCATCCCTGTTTTCCGGTCTTGTGTGGCTTCATGGTATTGTTTCTGGTCCCCAGGAGAAGCCAGGTGGTTTATTTAAGGCCTATAGTTGAGAAAGCACTAATTACTGTTTGTTCACGTTGACAGGGGCCATTTACTGGTATCAAGGTATACAATGGTTTCAGAGGGTCCCATCAAAATTCCTAAACACTTGTTGTGAGCTTAAGCATCTTATTATTAACATAAATTAACATAAACGTTAGGCGTGAAGGGCTAACCAAATATATTATTAGCATGTAGAGTGTGAATACATGTCACTAATCACAAAAAGAGTCTTTTTTTTATTAAAGATTTAAAAGTAGTTGATGAACAATCCTATCTGCAGACTGCACTCCAAAATATTGGAAAGCAAGATCTCAGACGCCTCTCGGTGTACATGGCGTCTAGACCATGTAAAAGCATCAGGTTAGCTGATATGCTGCATACTGTGCAGCAGTATGTGCATAACGGTGGAACAGTTGAAGCTTATTAGAGCAACACTGCATAGGGACTTTTTTGTTATTTAAAATGAATTCACAAATGAAGTGGAGGCAATATTTCAAATATCAATGGTGAGAAATGGAAGACAAAGTCTAAAAGCAGTTTCTTGGAGTACCTAATATGCAAGGTTATAAAAGAATGGATAAATGTTTTGAGATTTCCCTTGGACAGAATAAGCTCTTTAACAACTGCATCAAATGCAACCAGGAGTTATCTGTTAAAAAAAACAACGCAAAAAAATAAACTACTTCCGGCTTTGCTCAGGTAGATCGTCTGACTAATCAGCATATAACAACATTGTATCATCAGTGTTATATTATAACACTATCATAAAATGGTAGAGTGTACTTTGCAATGTTTAATTGAAAATACATCCAAGTTTTCTTTTTGTTTTTTGCTCTACTCATCAAAACTAAGTTAACACTGAGTATTCCTTAGTATGGTTTGTCTTTGCTGCAGTACATATAATTACTCCATTCCTGTTTTGGAAACAGACCTGGTATTTTCACCCAGCATTATCTGATCAAAATAATGTGTCAAATCTCACAACAGCCTGTGACAAGATGATGTTTCCTTTCGGTATCAAAATCTGTCTCCCTTTTGTCGAGTTTTGTTTGGCTGCTTTATTTTTATACCACATCGAAAAACCTTTGCTTCCCATGTCTGTGTCTTCCACCTTAGATATCCGCCACCCAGAGGAGTTGTCTCTACTGCGCAAACCTCGTGACCCCAAGAAGAAAAAGAAAAAGTTGGAGGAGGCAGAAGAGGACAGTCTGGAGCTGGAGGGTCCCCTGTTGACTCCTGGATCTGGTGAGGCACACACAGCTTTTATATTTCTGTCTACATTAAAATAATCTTTGTTTGTTACACTGACACTGTCCTGAAGTAGCAGGTTGAACAGCAGGTTCTGCTGGCTCACACGGAGCGTCTTCCATTCTTTTTGTTTGTGTTTGACTGCACCTGTGGTTGAGAAACCACTGAGATAACTCCACACTGCTGTTTCTTGTGACCAAATGTGAATGTGCGAATTGGAGGCCTGCAAGGGATTGACAGCCATGGCTCCCAATTCTTCAACAGGGAGGACTAAGAATGGTTGAGATTCCACACATAGCTGGTCACGCTGCCATTTTAAGCCCAAACCAGGGAAGAGGAGTGCAGTTATTATAACCGTCCTCCTCCTTCTCTTTGTACTGAGTGATGGAGAGTTGCAACCACATGAGCAAGGAGGAGCAGAACAAAACAGGCTGGGTCGCTGTCACTGATTTATGGGACGGAGTAAATGAGTCTACTTGACTGTTGCTCCATTTCCACTGCTGTTCTTTTTATTCTTTCTGTAGAAAAGCTTTTTTAAAATGCTTATGTCAAATTAGAATTAATCCCAGAAAACGCAAAAAGGAACCTACTCATAATAGCAAAGATGATCACACCCAAAGTCACATCATTGCATAACATGGGTGTGTGACATTCAAGATGTACTTATTTCCCAGTGGGTGCGTGTGGTCACACTACGAGGCGGAGCCGAGCTTCAACAAACACGTGCAAAATCTACTTGTTGTCATTGGTTTCCTTGTCTGCTCTGTGTGCTTCCTGCGGGGCCTTCCTTTCAAATCAAAAGCTGCAGTCTAAGGCTTTATTTCGTGGTCAGATTGTAGGATGTTCTGTCCCTTGAGGGGAGGAGGTGGCCGCTTAGCCCAGGTCTCCTGATCAAAATCACAAGGCTTCGCAGAGAGGCAGCGATGCAATCAGAGTGCGCTCTTTTCCCATTTCCACCCCCCTACCAGTGTGACTCGTCACATGCGGTGCTGCTGTTAATCAGTCGGTCAATAAACTGAAAAGGATTTAACTGCGATTTGGGAATGATTTATGCTTCTTTTTTTAAAGCAAAAATGTATGAAAATAAGAAATTACACCATTCATTTTATTTATGTTTCTCATTCCATTTTACAACAGATTAGCAAAATCAAATGTGCATAGGTATTCCAGTCGTAGAAGTAAATTATAAAATAACAAAATTGAGAGACGATCTTAACATTTTAAGAAAAGAAATCACCGGTTATATAAACGGAGCTAAAAGGTTAGACAATTGTCTTGTTGTTTGTCGTGCTTATGACACAGACTGAGACTTGTTCCCACAGTTTTCTCCTAAGTTGGCAAAACCTCTGATGACTAGGGCTTCATACCAGACATGCACCAGAATTTGATTTCTCAAACTCTGATTTCTGGTTGAGAAATCAGCGAGAATTTTCAGTTTGATCTGCTGTACAAGCACGCCCTAATACGTCTGCCGGAGGATAACAGTTCAAACATTTTGATGTCTCAGCAGTTTTGTAAAGAGGAGAACTTGACCCTAAATTGACCTCATTAGATAATATGAAGGTTTTTTTCAAGCTGCAGTGGAGTAGAAGACATCCAGGCTTCAGCATACATTTATTAAGACTGCTAGAGTAAGGGAGAGTGAGGCTTCAGCAGATAACAGCAGGGATGTGCATATTACAGCAATGTTTCTCCTTATTTTATCTTGTGCCATTAACCTCTGTCTTTAATAAATACTGTCTATATATCTAAATCTTGGATTTGGAAATGTTGGCAGACTTTGGAAAACTTTACTCAAAGCAGATATTAGAATTGGACCATAAATCAGAAAGTTGTTCCTAAACTGTACACTCAGGATACGTGGTCATTTTGACCACTACCTTGTCTGCGTTTGCAGTCACTGTTGCTGTGTTGAGTGATTACGCATACATGGAGGGAACCATGTTAGTTGTGCCCAACCCATCTCCTTCTAAAAATGGGACAAACTGACTCATTCGCCCTGGCACTGTCTCCGGAAATGCCACATAGTCTCACTTTAATATTCTTCATCTTTTGTCTTTTCTCCCATTTTTTTTCTGTTTCCTCTTTCCTTGAAGAGTTTGAAGCATCCTAAATCTATCCTACTAATTTTGTTTCTTACTATTCCTCTCCTTTTTCCTTCACTTTTTCCTGTCTTTCCTTTTCCTACTTTCTTTCTCACACCAGCCTCTGAGATAATTTTCATCGGACCAGTGAAAGGTAAGCTTTTCCTTCGTCTTCTGTCCTGTGTCTTCTGCACTGCTTTCTTATCCTTCTCCCCCTTCCGTCGGCGCGTTAGACCTCATCCGTAGGCTGAAGGTCGGCAGTAGAGTCACCTGACTTCCCCTCAAGAGAGAGTCACCTGACATTAGTAGTCTCATGATACAAACTTATGCATCCTATTAGGTCAAACCTCAGTTTTTTTTTTTTTTTTTTGAGTAATTTGCTCTCTAAAGGATGTGCAGGACCTTCTGTCTTTATGGCTCAGATAACAACCCAAATAGAAAAGTAATCCGGTTAAATTTATTGTCTTCTGCTTTTGTTTTTCTTGTTTGAGGTCCTAACTGCAGCATGCATCCAAGTGTGGGAAATTAAGGGAATTCCATTTTGCAAGAACTAAACGGTAAACAGGATGGAGGAAGCTCATTTGTGTTTCTCAATAAACTGACAGCTTTGTCTTCTACATACTTGCACTACATGGTTGACATTCCTCATGAGACCCTATGGGAGATGGGAGTACTCTCCCTGCCCTGGTGAACTCGGCATTAGGAGGAAGACCTTGGAGGATCAGTTGGATAACACCCTCCCCCACATAAAATGGGTGGTCAAAGTCGGCACCGCTTTCTCATGACCTTAGCTCACAAACACAAACATACACTGTCACAAACTCCAACCAAACCCACTTCCTTGTTTCAGAAGAGATTTAGTGGTTTAGTCAGCTACTTCTTGACCTACGGCT
This sequence comes from Poecilia latipinna, assembly GCF_001443285.1. NCBI lineage: Eukaryota > Metazoa > Chordata > Actinopteri > Cyprinodontiformes > Poeciliidae > Poecilia > Poecilia latipinna. Next base: position 126,745 of record NW_015113228.1, on the reverse strand, counting down.
GTAGGAGGAAGAGAGGGAACGAAGGGGGCAAGATTGCCAAAAATACTCTCAACAGGAAATGCAAACAGCTTTACCCCAGGGACTTGTGTGTGTGGTGTTGGATTCCAACTCTGAAAACCTAAGGAAAAAAATTGTACAAGTAAATCAATGTTTGGAGCGCTTGAATATAACATTTTGTTCAACTAATTTGTTCATATTGTTTATTTTGCCTGTTGAATCTCGCCTTGCCTGTGCATAGTTTGATTCTGCAGTGTAATTCTGTCGGTATGTGGCTGTACTTCAACAGGTCTGCTTATCTTATCATGATGCATCATTGGGAACACTGCTGGGTGGAAGTTGTATAGTGATGTTGAATGCTAACTGGTCTTACTAAGGATATCATTAGGGTTTCATGTGATTGACTCAAAGTGGGGCATAATTGTGAAGTGGGGAAAAAATGCTTTCATATTCAGTCCCTTTCACTCTGATATTGCTAAATAAATTCCAGCACAAGTGGAGAAATGCAAGCCACACCTCTCAGATTTTCATTTGTAGAAGTTTGAAAGCCGTCTTTCATTTTCATTCTGCTTTGTAATAATACACTACTTTCAGTTTAGTTAATTCTACTGTAATGGTTGTAATGTGGGAAAAAAGATCATGGTAAAAAGATTTAAAAAAAAAGCTTTGCAAAGCACCATTTATGTAGTGAAAATGTTTGTCTTTATGCATTGTGTGCTTTTCTTTGTATGTGGATAATGGCGGATTAACTGGAGATTTGGGTTTGTGGTTTTTCTATTGCAGGGAGTGTCTACTCTAGTCCAGGCTTGTACAGTAAGACCATGACCCCCACCTACGATTCCAGAGATGGCAGCCCCCTGTCGCCCACCTCAGCCTGGTTTGGGGATAGCCCCCTGTCAGAGGGCAATCCTGGCATCCTTGCTGTCAGCCAGTCGATAGCCTCACCAGACATCTTGGTTAAACTCTACAAACCCCAGTCCCTGCTGGACAAAGCCAAGATCAATCAAGGGTGAGATGATGCTGACCTAGTAGTTTGGAAAAAAGCCAAATCATCTTAAATGTTAATATGTTGTTTTTACGTCATTTAGAGCTGTGCGGGTTTTTATTGTAGTTTTTATGTTTGTTCAGGTGGCTGGACTCATCCAGGTCTCTCATGGAGCAGGATGTGAAGGAGAACGATGTGCTGCTGCTGAGGTTTAAATATCACAGCTTCTTTGACCTCAACCCTAAGGTACATCTTAAAGTCAGGGAATCACAAGTAAAGCAGTAGCTAGTTTTCTGTACTATTCAGTCATGTGATATTTTAGGGAAAAATATAGTCACTAAAATGTGTGCCGTCTTAATGTTTCAAGAAACATTTGTGGTGTTCTTTCGAGTTTGAATCTAATCAAATTCAGTGATTTAATGCTAGTCTGGTCGTTAAGGCAAAGCATTTCGAGTTCTGAGACTTTAACAGGTGTTGCAATGCCTTTTTCCTTCAGCATGTGTTTGTATTTATCCGCAGTATGATGCCATCAGAGTCAACCAGCTCTATGAACAGGCCAAGTGGGCCATCCTGCTGGAGGAAATTGAGTGCACAGAGGAGGAAATGATGATGTTTGCTGCCCTGCAGGTAAGAACAGTGTGTTTGTGCAAAAGCCTGTTTTTTTTTTTTCTTCCCTTGTTGGGTATATAGATCTTAAATATGAAGGGCTTTGCAGTCATTTTTGTCTTTGGATGTTGTAACCAACTACCTGATGCTAATTAATTGGACTGGATCCCAGTCAAAAGCTGGGCCATATGGCTGCCAGTTGGGCAGTGCACACAGTGTCTTGGTGTTCATGCTGCTTTACAACCTGATTGCTGCTGTGTTTCTTCGTCTTCATGGTACTGCTCGTTCACTAATGTTCTCTAGCAAACCTCTGGGGTCTTTACTGAACAGCTGGGTTGATACTGAGGTTGATTTCCACACAAACACCCAGTTCACTAATGAGGTGACTTTTGAAAGCAGCTGGTCTTTATAGAGGTGTGTCAGATCAAAGAGGGGATGAATGCAAATGCATACCACACTTTTTAGATTTATAAGTGTAAAAACATCTTAAAATCCATTTCGTTTTACTTAAAGTTCATAATTATGCACCACTTTGTATTGGAAGGTCAAATAAATAATGTCTATACTGTTTGCATTCTGAGAATAAGCTACATTTTCAGTATTGTTTCTATAGGACTTTTGAGTATCTTTACATACATCCATCAGTTACTTTTAGTTTTGAATTACAGTAGGCTAGAATCCAGCCTATTATCCAGGCTGCTGGTCAAGTAGTGGGGTAATCCCTGGACAGGCCACTAGTGAAAGGGGAGCAGTGGAAATGATCTACAGATGTTAGCCCCTTTTGCTTCCTCAAGTTGCCACATGGTGCCCTCAGCTATTTCTGACCATCATAAACTGGGTGCCAAGACCTGAGGACGCCACTCTGTCCTCACCCCGAGGGTAATTATAGTGCGTATTTGGCCGCAGGGCTCCATGCATTGGCCCAGACCACCCATTCCAACAAGATACCTTCCCATAGACCTGCTGGGCATTCCTGTGAAAGCTCTTGCAGTCTGAGGTGTGAACGTGTATTTTATCAGACTGGTAATAAATCACACTTGAATGGTTTCTTGTTGCTGTGCCATTAGTGTTGCTCATGGACGTTTGGTGTTCCGACCGGTGGCGGCTCTGTCACTACCTGTCTATTAGCACGTAGCTCTGCTGCGTTTCATCCACTTACTATGAGCATAAGATTTCACAGCTGAGGGAGGCAAGCAGACATCTAAAAAAAAGGAGCAGTGATCGTTTAGTTCCAGTCTGGTTCTACTGGGCGTTTGCATGCCGTCATCTTGAGTTTACGCAGAAATTTGGCATGTGATGGTTAAAAACATAACCTAGAGCCTCAAAATGGGAAATTAAGCTTTGTTCTTTAGCATATTTTGAAAAGAAATGTCAGTTCAGAATAAAATGTATCGCATCGAACTCTTTCTGCCAGCCTTACTGCTTGTATGCAACATATTTCTGCCAAACGCAGCTCTGTGGCTTTCACTTTCTGGGCAGCTGTTCATTCATATATCGGTGAAGGAGGCTGGTGATGAGTTGACATGGAAAAATGCCATTTGTCAACAAGCTGTTTTTAGTTTTGGTGACTCACCGGAGGATTTTCTGTAATGAGGCTATCCTTCTGAACTGCCGTTTCCATTGTTACTGACACGTTTCCTCATCTTGCACATATGTACCCCAGTGAGAGAGATTTTTATTTGTTGTTAAACTTCAAAGACGTGCTATGAATGTTTCCCTGACCACATCGCTTATTATGCGGTGCATTAGCATCGTCTGTCATTTTGTCCTATCCTGTTATGTTTTTTTTTAAACTTCCTCAGTTTCCTCTTAAACGATCATACAGCTAAGTTAAATGGTACACAGTTGCAATAAGCTTCACCATACAAGTATTTTTATAACATTCATTGCAGCCCAGCTTTCATTTATAAAAGGGAACTTGGAGCATTTTTGCAAGAATAGCAACAAACTTCACAGATATCAGCTAACATGACTACGGGTTTTGCTCTCTCTACTTTAACTAATCGTTTCTCAGCTTTACTGGTATAGTGACATTTCAATACTCCTGATTGATCTGTATGGAAGAAACAATCAATCATTGAAGTTGTCTGAACTGAAGCATTTTTTTTCCCGCAGTACCACATCAACAAGCTGTCAGGCATGTCTTCAGACAACCACATGAATAACAGCGAGAAGGAGGTGGATGAGGTGGATGCAGCGTTGTCTGACCTGGAGATTACTTTGGAGGGAGGGAAAACCTCCAGCACACTGGTATGAGAAAAAACTCTGCTGCATTTTTTTTATTGGTGAAGTGCATTTTCCAAACTTACGATGGGAAACCAATTTTTTCCCCAGTTCTGAGGTTTTGGTCCGTGTTTTTGTTTCAATTTTGGAGTTCATGAGCTTAATTTACGCTTCACATAAAGTTAACAAGGACACAAAAAGGAGTACGAAGAAAAATAAACAAGATACAACTTGAGTGTACTATAAACTCACAATTTCAGTAAATATGTCATTTAGATTGTGTATAGCTACTTTTACTTCCTTTTCAACGCCATTTGCTAACATTTACTTTAAGTGCATTTCTAGGGCCTGACATGTAAACTGATGGACACTTTTGAGTTGGTGTAGCAAGCTCAAAAGTGACTAAAACTGAAAATTAAGATTTAAGACTTATGAGCTGTTTTTATACTGCTTGGCTATATGAACCTGTTTATATGAACTTTGACACAATTATTAATGTGCCAGCCTTTGCACTTCATTGTGGGAATGCTGGTCAGAACTGGAACAGAAATAACATCTGGTTCAGTTCTTTTTTCTACCAGTTTTTGTCACAAGCAGCCATTCGTCAGTGTAATGGATTACAAGTAAGCTGGACCTTCCTCTGAGCTCTGTTAAATCCCTGGGTATGAGGGCAGTGTGTTACTCCTCAGCGGAAAAATTGGCATTGGTTTCAGGGAGGTGCTTGTCACCAATTTTGTCTTGAGCTGCCTTTTCGTTGCGTACATAAAGTAATCACTCTGGTTTTTCATTGTTACTGTGCTCATTTTCTTTGTTTGCAGTTTGCGCTTTGTTTTTCTCTTCACATACAACTTGATTTTGGGCACAGAACCAAATAAAAGTCTTTTATTTAGTCCTTTTATATTTGTCAGCTCTTTAAAAGTGATACATTTAAAGTCATATAAATTCTAAACCAAAGGACATGCTAAAAGTTAGATTTGGTATATTTCTGGTGTAAAACTTCCTCACTTCAGAGTTGCTAATTCAACTGTTGACACAGGAAGCATAAATGTTAATGGATTTTTTTTTTTTTTTTTCCATTTCCTCTCAGGGTGACATCACATCTATTCCAGAACTGGCAGACTACGTCAAAGTTTTCAAGTAAGTGTATTTTCAGAGCCACACCTCCCTAAAAAAAAGCATTTGCTCTTTATCTGACATACAAAATGCAAGTAACTCCTCATCAATTCAGAAACATCTCTGATTAAAAGATTAAGATAATTTTTATTAACTTTTTAAAGAAATATTTTCTCTTTCCAACATTGCGCTAAACTGTAATGGTGCCAGTACCAAAGACCATTTAAATAGGAGGGAGCTTTTAGTTTCTCTTTAGGGAGATTAGTTGGTAGAAGCGTATTTTGAATCCAATCCGTTTTTGGCTCAAAGACGTTGCTGACAAAATGTTGCCTCCTGGGGTATTTGTCTCATAAAATATGCAGGATAAAGTTGTTTGGAGTGGGGGCTGTGATATTGAGGAGCATTTCCTCTGTAATGGTTTTCCACAATGCTGGCTCCATTCCTCCTCACCTCGCTGACTTTACACTTCAGGAGCTCCCTCTCTTCCCCCTCTTTGTATTCTCCTATGATCTTTCCTCCCCCGCTCTTCCTGCTAAAGAGTATTGAGCATTTTTCCAGCTGAACCCTGATATGTCTGTCTGCCGTGCATTTCTAGACCCAAGAAGCTGACGCTGAAGGGCTATAAGCAGTACTGGTGCACGTTCAAGGACATCACGATTTCCTGCTACAAGAGTAAAGAGGAAGCACTCGGGACACCGGCACACCAAATGAATCTCAGAGGTGCAGAAACGCAAACATGCCTAAAGTGTTGCATGATTCTCATCGTGAAATGTGAAGGTTTATTTATCTGCTTTAAACATGTTATGGTAGGTGGCGTGTTAAAAGAATGACGGAAACCTTTTGTCCTCATTTCCCGTCTGCTCAGGTTGTGAGGTAACGCCAGATGTGAATATTTCTGGTCAGAAATTCAACATCAAATTGCTAATCCCCGTGGCCGATGGGATGAACGAGATCTGGCTTCGGTGTGACACAGTAAGGCTGAATCGTTTCCCCAGATTTCTCCTCTCTCTGCTGCTCTCCTTAATTCCACTGTTCTGTCTGCAGGAGAAACAGTACGCTCACTGGATGGCAGCATGTCGCCTGGCCTCCAAAGGGAAGACCATGGCCGACAGCTCATACAACCTGGAGGTCCAGAACATTCTCTCCTTCCTCAAGATGCAACACATGAACCCCGACCCTCAGTTCATTGAACCAATCACCACTGACATCAACCCAGAGTGTCTGGTGTCTCCACGGTATCTTAAAAAGTACAAGAACAAGCAGGTAAGCCACCCAGATTCTGCTGGAAGCTTTAATGTAATATTTTAACAAATGTTTGTTTTTTTTCAAATAATTTGTTTTTTTTATAGATTAACTCTGCAGTTTATTAGTTGAGCTGATTGGTGAAACGTTTTATGCCCAGATATCAGTGGCTCTTACGCCACATTTTCCTTTTTTACTGTTTTTTTCACCTTAACTTCCCGTACATATCTTCCTCTGTCACAGTCAACTTTACATCAGACTTTTAAAGCACAATCTTTACAACACCCAGCTGCTTTTGCTAAACTCTATTTCTATCCTCTGATGCAGCAAATCAGAATTCCTTATGGCCAAATATTAAATGCACCCAAAAAGTTGAGCTAATTTTCAGCTTAGTTGGCCCTGGCTAGTTGGAAACTCCAGCAAAAAATATTTTACTGCTAGAGCACTGTACTAAGCTCCAGCAGGTCACGTTGACAGAAATGCTCTTTAATGTGGGTGCTGTAACTTGGAAAAACCCAAAGGGGGTAATTAGTGAGGTAACCAGAGGAATCACAAACGACAAAGCTTTTTAAAAGGAAACTGTTTTCTCAGTATTTGCACAACAGCAGATAACAGAAAAACTTTGTAGATTACGTTAAAAATACTTTTTGAGCTTTATAACCATTCCTTCTGTATTTGGAAAAGTTTCCAGCCTTTTGGGAAACTAACAGGAAAGGTAATGACAGGAGGCTGCTGTTTTAGTAATGTAAGCCAGGCTATGTGCACTGATCTCTAATAAAAGCTAATAATTTAAAATATGAGGGTTTTAAAATAAGATGCTACTTTGTCACACACTATTGAGAAGTTAGCTTGGATCCTAACAAAAAATTAGCATTCACAGCAGGATAGCTACAAAAAAGGAGTTTTAGTGCTCTTCTTGATACTTGTTGTATTTTAGTTCTTACAGGACAATCTAATAAATGTAAAACTGGCATCAGCAGGTGAAAACTTTACCAAAGCCTGGGGTTTGAATCGGCTACACAAGGTTTTGGCTGCATCAGTGTTTTCATCACATAATTCCTACATTCTGTTTAGAAATCACTGTAAATTAAAAGTGTATATAAGCTCTATTTAAATCTACACAACAGAACTGACCTAGAGTTGAGGCAACACAAAGCTGAAAACTGTTGACTTGTTTCTTTTATTTTTCGTTCAATCTCCAAATTCGGTGCGCCTGAAGTTGTTTCAGCAGTAGGAGTGAAAGTTTCCAACATTTAATCCCTACCAGCCTTTCAATTCTCTTTCAGATGTTGGGAAGATTCTACACTTTGCTCAGCAGATTTGCATGCAAACAAATAGGCTGCTGTGTGTACAATGCAGCAGCTGAGTACACGGCTGCCATGGCAGTGTTGGTTAGGGATGGATGAGGCAGGATCTTACCTCTGTACTTTAGCTTAGTCACTCAATCTGGAGCTGTTTAAGTTGGAAGTAAAAATGTGGCGTTTTGCCAGAGGGAAGGATGTCAGGGGGGGGAGCTGATACAGTAAACGATGACTCAAGGAGTCTGGACTGTCGCCTGGAGTATCACAGATATCCAGAAAGAAATGGAGACGGAGAACAAGGATTAGACAATCACGAATTGCTATAAAACAGGAAGCATTGAGTCATCGTCAGAGTTGGTGTTGGTTCCAGGGATATCACAGTTGTGGTTAGTAATACAGAAAACCAAACTTTGTTTTAAAAGGCTTTGTTCAAGATTTAGTTGGGAATTGTAAAAGAATAAGTTATTATAGTCTACTGTGGATAAATGTAATGTATTTTATGTTGCTTTTTTGCTAGTTTGGTATGCAATTTAGTTTCTGTCTTGACTGAAAAATGGCAGATCATTGCGTAATGATCCAAATCAATCAAAGAAATGGTGCACCAGACACAAAATCAATTTTCTGGTATAACCATCTAAGTCCTCCCATCTATATGCTACTGAAAACATGTTGAATTTCCCATATGAATCCATGCTATTTCATTAAAATATAAATTGTTTTTAAGGAATTTTGCACATTTTTACCAGGGGTGCAAACAAATGTGTCCTTAACTGTAATAGCTGTATTTCAAATACATCACCAAAACTCACACCAGCCCAGTGTGATGAATATTTTCCACGGGCTCAACATGAAAGGGTAATGCTGTACTGTATGTACAGTGAGTGCCTTATGCTCACACACACACACACACGCACACGTGACGTGAACTTGTGTAGTGGGCGTTGGGGCATCAGGAAATGAACCTTGCTTGGGAATGCTGCGCGGGAAAACTGTCTGGGAAAAAAAATCCTGTAAACCCTCTAGCCGGCTGCGACCCCTCCCCATCTCCCTTCAAATCAGGCTTCCTGTTGCAAGATTCGTCCAGGGAGACTTCCGTGCTGTTGCTCCAAGCGGATGTACACACAGGAATTTCTGCATTACGTGGGTTGGAGCACCGTCTGGTCTGCTTGTACAAGTTTAGCCATAAAGCAAACGATGAAAGAGTTGAAAAGCAGCTCCTAAAGCTTCAAGACTTTAATCTTCAGCCCCACTGAAGTTGGTACACAACGCCATCTTGTGGTACAATATATGAGGAGCTCTGATATTTTATTGTCTCTGTGGAAGTTATGACACAGTAAACAGTCAAAGCCTAAATATACAATTCCAGTTTCTATTTGACTGATGTTTTCCTTGACAACAGTGTTGCCGTCCTTCTTTTCTTTTTTGAGCTCTACTCTCCATTGTGGCTCAATACTGCATGACACCTCATCCCCACAGTCCTGCTCTTTCATTACAGTTATGCCGCAGTTTCCAGCATTACTTTTTTATTATTATTATCCTTCCTCCCTTGATTCTAATCTGTTTTGCCTGTTTGTTGTCCAAACTTTTTTCCTCTTTCTGTTTTTTCTGCATCTCTGTCAAACTCCTGCATCTTTCCATACCCACCTCCTCTCTTCAGCCAGGCTATGTCAGGGATTTGGTAAGTGATGTGTGTCCACTGGGTGTCTTTAAGCCATTCTGCATGTTTGTGTATATACTTTTTTTTTGTCTGGGTGCTCCTCTAACTATAGAAAGTAGATGGGATAATTACTAATGTGTGTTGTTTGTCTTCAGCTATAACAAGTTTCTAAGAGTTAATAAGGAAAAGAAAATCACATGTGAAAGTATTGCTATGGCTTCTACTTCATGTTGAAACAACAATCTTAACAAATATGTCAAAGACTAAAACATGGAGTTCTGCTGCATGCTTTAGTCCATTTAACACTCATAATAGATTAATAAGCGTTTAAATGACTTTAATATTAGCTTTATCACACTGCTTTAGTTTGTGTGTCTCCAATATAACTCAACTGGAGGTAAGTGAGTGGCAACAGTAAATGTGTTTTGACCACAGTTACTTTACAAATACACACAATTGTGACTGAAACAATTTTAGGGTAGCTCTGATCCTGTGTTGACTTGTATGTCAGAGAAGAATAGCTGTTCAGATTCACTGCAGTTCTTATGCATCAGCATCAAGCCAGCGCCTTGTCAGAAATAAAAATAAAAGGCACAGTAAAAATAATGACCACCACATTAAAACAAAATTAAAGAGTTATCAGTACGTGTCATTAGAAAAACCATTGGATTGTAACGTATGGCGCCCCCTAGGTGACAGGATTTATTTTTGCATTCACACAGTAAGTTTTGCATTCCCTCGCGGTGATGTATTTACTAGTCACTTCATGCACCATCTTGAACATGGTAAGGTTTTATTATATTTGATATCTTGTTTGTGAAATACTTGAGGTTTTATATCTTTCTAAAGCACCAGGTCAAATGCACCACAAACATATCTGTGAACTCACCTCAATTCTTTCAATGTCTTGGCAACAGTTTATATTGAAGTGTGGATTCATATTTGATGGGATAGTTGTTGTGTTATGTGGTGACGGGATGACTTTGTTGGATTGGGCTTAGTTTGTAGAGCGCCATGCCAAAAAGCTGTTTTTTATGTGTGTGATTTTTGTCTTTGGCAGATTTCCGCCCGAATTCTTGAAGCCCATCAGAACGTGGCCCAGATGAGTCTCATCGAGGCCAAGATGCGCTTCATTCAGGCATGGCAGTCCTTGCCAGAGTTTGGAATCACTCACTTCCTTGCAAAGTACATAGTTCAATCACCATGATCTATCTTTTTAATCTGTATTTTTTGTGGCATATCATGCAGTCTGCTGAGCTAAACCGTCACTCTTTGTTTCCCTTTTTGCTCCTCAGATTCCAAGGAGGAAAAAAAGAAGAGCTGATCGGAATCACCTATAATCGCCTGATCCGAATGGACGCCCACACTGGAGACGCAATCAAGACCTGGCGCTTCAGCAACATGAAACAGTGGAATGTCAACTGGGAGATCAAGATGGTAGGGAGACCAACGAAAGTCACTAAAATTGTTTTTTCATACGGTGCCTTATCAAAAATGTCCTCACCCTTTGAGGTTTTTCACATTTATCCCTAGTTCAGTGTATTTTATTGGTGTTTCATCTGACATACCAACACAGTGTATCACATAATTGTGATGTAGAGGTTTCCAAAAGCCAAAGGTTTTACAAATAAAAATCTTTGACATTTATTGCTATGAATCCTTGATTAGTCAATTCTTTGTAGAAACACAATTTACAGCAGTTCTATCTGCTCATCTTTTGGGATAAGACACACCTAACATTTTCTCCCACTAGCTTTCTTGTTTCTGCTGAACAAAGTATCCCCACAGCATGATTCCTCCTCCACCATGTCATATAACATGAGACTGTTGGGTTTGGCGTTAGGTTTTCATCTGACCAGAACATGTTCTTCTCCATTTTCAACCATGTCTCTGACAAGAATTGAGGCAAACAAAACTTTTTATGAGTTCCTCAAAGGGGGGTTATATATTGTTTGTGTGTTGTCTGATTGACGCGTCATGTCCTGTGCGTTCAGGTGACTGTTGAGTTTGCGGACGAGCCCAGTCTGTCCTTCATCTGCGCCGAAGTGGACTGCAAGGTGGTCCACGAGTTCATCGGCGGCTACATCTTCCTGTCGACACGCGCCAAGGACCAGAACGAGTCGCTAGACGAGGAGATGTTCTATAAACTGACCAGCGGCTGGGTCTGAGCAGTCCCAGGCCAGCAGGGGTCGATGATTTTTAGGTCAGGGGTCGGGAAGAGGAGCAGGCTTGTATGGGTTTATTTTATTGTGTTCTGTTGTCATTTTAATTGATTGAAACTGTGCCGAAGGAGTCAAAGTTTAGCATAGGTATTGCCAAGACTGACACAATTATTGTTCTAGTTTTATATATATATATATATATATATATATATATATATATATATATATTGCATTAATGCTCAGTCATTTGTTGCATCACTAATGTTTTGGTTTGTACAATCCAGATGAAGCCTTGTGTTTTAGTTGGAACCTTAGAATAACACCTTGTACTACCACCTTCTTATTCTCCTGTTTGCTTTCTTGTCTTTTCCTCTATTAGAGTTGTGGCCACAAATTGTAATCCATGATGACTGTTTGATCAACCTTTAGATTTAATCCCAAAGAATATTTTCAGACTTGTCTCTCTCAATCATATTCTGCATTTTTCCTTAGTTTGGGAAAATATGGAATTAGAGTTTGTCATTTGCCAAGTCTGGAGAAATGTAGAGGAAATGTTCTTTCAGACTTTTTTAATTATACAAAATATTTTTAAAAAATCCAAATTTCATAACATGTGGAGTCATTTCAATAATATTTATCTAAGATTAGTCTTTAACTAATCTTTGTAACATTTACAGGAGCTATTTTAAATCTTGCCTCATGATGTCATAACTAGTTTAAGTATTATGGATTAAATTATACTCTGCAAAATGCTCAGGATGACTGAAGTAGTTCAGTTCTTATACGTTTTGTTTTCAAATAATTCTGAATACTAATGAATGAAGATAAAGTTAAAAACAGGGAAAATTTAAAAGCCCTGCATTCTCATCTATACCTGGACTGAAGGAGCTAAAATCTTGCCATATTAACTAATATTTATTTCATATAAAGGAATGAGTCAATCAATAAATTTACGCCCACCTTTCTACTACTTTACGTCTCATGGAAACACTTTTGATTTATAGATTCCTCTCCATTAGCAATCTGTTAAATTTTTCTTTTGCTTTCTTATTTCACACCCTTGGTCTTGTTTGGTTGAGCCACCCTGTTGGCCATGTATTGGCCTGATGCAGACCCCCTTGTAAGCCTTCATTTGTATTCAGCAGACTGAATAGGAAACATTTCTGAAAACGCTACACTTCAGTGCGCTGTAATAAGCGTCCTGTGGGTTTTACCACCTGGGTGTACCGAATAAGTTCAAAATGTCTCATTCAGTTTGAGTTATATGCAAGGGCGCCAATTTTTTGTGTGACTTGCCTACGTTTTTTTTTTTTTTTTTAAACTGTAACAGCAAGAGATGTGGCCGTCTGTAGCTGCTTTTACGAGTTTTAAGCAACCGGAGACTTGAAATTACAGCTGTGATGTTAAAGTGCATGTACACTACGCAACAGGAGGAACACTATCACAGTCCCTCGAAGCATGTCCTACGTCAATGAAGTCCTGTTTCTCACCGTATAGTATTATATCGTTATCAATACTCACCAGCAAAAGGTCACAGAATTTAAAGAATGAATATGCAATTTTTTTTGTTCTCTTCTCAGTATGAAGGATTGATAAATGAAGTATTGTTATTTTTTGTAACTAATGTAAAAATGCAAACATTTTATAAAATTGTACAGTGTTTTTTTTTTTTTCTGCTTTGGGGATTTGGAGGGGTTTTTTTTTGTTTTTTTTTGTTTTCCTTTCAGAAGCCATCAGTCGACGTGTGTAGCTTTCAGAACTGTGTCAGTACATTGTGGTCTTACTGAGGTCCCACATGACGATGCATATGACTTTAAATGAAGATAACACTAGCCTCAAACTCCTGACTTGGTTGAGATGTTTTTTTTTTCTTTTTTTCAGCCAGACCCTATGTTGAGTCGTTGTTATTCTTAGTTTATTTTGTTCATTTATTTTTGTGTATTCTCTTGTCCCATTTGCAAAAAAAAACCTGTCAATTAATGGCCAAGAGAACCATATTTATTATTTGTTTGAACTGACAATTATTTACAAACATTTCTGCCTTATATTCAGCTTGTTCACATCTTTTATAACTTTTTTTTGTCACAACTGAAGAGTACCATATAATGTGGTGAAGAAGATGACCCTGGAGTTTGAGACAGTTCAACAAAAATTAATATTAATAAAAAATTGAGAGAAGAAAAAAACAAGCATAAATAAATATATATTTTTGTTCTTGTCGATGTTTGTTTGCCTCCAGTGTCCAGAGCAGCTGTGCATGTCCTGCTGTTCTGTTTTCTGACTGTAAAAAAATGCATTTATTTTAAAAAATAATAAAGTAATTTTTATTTAAATTATTTGACTCCAGTTTTTTTGCAGAGATCTCTCTGTAAAAAACATACCAAGTGGTAGGGGCATTTGTGTTTTAAGATATGGACTCTAATAGTGCATACATAGTAGTTCTTGAGTTGCTGACAGCAGCCGAGTGCAGAGAGAATGACAAGTCATCATGGTGTACTTGTTCACTTGCGAACAGGAGATATATGGACTGATGGATTAAACTGCCTTCCAGCAGTCTAATCCATCAGTTCTGAATAAAATATTGCCTACGCCTTCACTTTTTTGTCACTTCATGTAAAATGCTGTCTTATGAAGTTTTGTTAAGCAGTTTATTGCAATGAGTTTGACTAAATCTGCATGAGATTTGCACTTTGTGACTTCCTTTTTTTTTCTTTTTCTTTTAGGCTGTACAATTATTGACTGGAAGTCTCTTTGAAGCCGTCCTTAAAGCTTTGTATGCACTGGCTTTATCTTTCCACTAGATGACAGAGTTCAACCAGAAGTACGCCTCCATGCGACAGTCTGAGCCTGGTGCAATCCAAACATGACGAACGCAGTCTGACCAGCAGAAACCAGGTGGTGCCAAATGGAGGTAGAGATTGAATCCGAGGACGCCTCCTGACAATCTGTTTATTTTCAGGCTTTTGCTTGTTCCCCTTCAGTGGACAGTCACATGTCACTGGTGAAACACCTGAAATGTGGAGGCTGATGACGAATCAGGACCCCCCTAAAACCACCTGATGATGATGTCATCATCTTATGAAATGGTAGCAAAAACCTACATGGTTTAATCAGGGAAGACAGGAAATCGATTAAAGAGGATAATAATTTGCTTTGCTAATGCGTGTTATCAGATTCACCTAATTACAGATGTCCAGATCCTTAACATCTATTGAAGAATTTAAACCATGTTGGATCCTCAGTGTCTGATACTGTTGTACATAGGACACCGACTACTTTCTTTTTATATATATATATATATATATATATATATATATATATATATATATATATCAAGAGTTTGTGAACAGGAATATGTTGAATGGATGGGATTTTGCTGATTGCCATCGGAAAAAAGAAAAAGTCAACACTTTTGATGCAGAAAGTGACCTCTGTGGAATTAAACAGGTGAGAAAATGTGCTTCTCCTCATCCACCAAAACGAGTTTATCAGAACAAAACTTCATTTGCCCAAGGATTATGAAAGACTTTAAGGGAAGGAGCAACCTAAACTTGAGCAATGAGCATACAACAAAAAAGTTTATGCTTCAGTCGGGACAGATGGTTCCAGCAGGAAGTAAACAAACGGACCACAACGCAACTATTTGGGGGTTGTGAGTGTAAAGTTGATCAGTTTTTATGTTTTATTAGGGTTTTTTTATGTGAAATAGTCAGAAGTCACCCTGGCAACAACACAAGCACTAAACAGATGGAGAAAGTGGACGGCTGCGTCTTCTCTAAGAAAGAAAAAACATCTGCTAATGTCTCCAGATTGTGTTAAATCAGCAGCTACTCTTTCTGTGTTCTTCTGTTAGCCACACCAAATAGCTCCAGTTCTGGCTCTTTTTTTCGGTGTGTGAGCCAAATGAATGAGAGTGTTTATCCGCAATTGTACATCAGTATTTAAACTTTAAGCAGATGTGATGGATGTTGTTTTTACAATAACGTTTTCATATCTAAATATCGGGATGTAGTTGAACCTTTAGGAATCGAACATTCCTAAAGCAGCAGAGTAGTTTTAAATCCCCCAGCAGTGTATGAAGTGTCAAACATACAACTTTTAGACGATTCTCCTAAATTTCTCCTCCTTCAGATAAATTACCGCCTAACTCACTCAACTCGGATTCAAGCAGAAGACTTTACTATCACTAATTTTCTCTCGGGTGGACATTGTGCTCTGCATTCCTGCCATAGTTTGGTGGTTCAACTGAAATATTATCACTAAACTTTCAGCTGTGCTCATTTCTCTTGAAAATAAATGTACCTAAAACTTAGCTGAAAAGAAAAGGCTATAAATTTTTTTAGTTTAATTAATATTTCTCAAGTCCCGTGAAAAACCGGGAACCTTCTCAGGAATATTTTCTCTGGCATCAACACTAAAATCCTGCTCCCAAATATGAAAATAGACTTTCAGTCATCAAAACTGTAGATTTGGAAGTATGCCTTGATGGAGCTGCTTTGCTTTTCTGAATCCTTAATTCTCTTTACGTAAAGTCCAGGTCTCACCGGGGTTTGGCCTATTGTATTCCTAAATTTAATGACAGCTAGAGACGTTTCGCTAATGACTTCACCCATTGTCATAAATTCCTGCTAACCCTGGGGAGGATGCTGGGTGGATTTGGGCTTTGATGTGGGAGACGGGGGGGGGGAGAGGGGAAAGCCTTGAGGGGTGGACAGTTCCTGCTTATTTCAGGAAGTGAAAACGCAAAACTATAGTCGCACAATCCATGGAGCGCATGAGCTGCACCTGTCGCCGTTCAGACGCTGCAGCTTCCGGAGGCAGCTCAATGGGTTCAGCTACAAGAAAGAGCGGGCTCTGCTGTCTTGTAGTTCACAGCAGGTTAACGTCACTCCTAATGTCAGAGTGTCCTGTCTAAGAAACCGATTGTGACATTCGCCCCTGCAGTGAAGGGAGCGCCGCGGATAATGTCAACCAGCAGAAGATGTGCTGATGAGCTGACTTGAAAAGTCACTCCTGAAATCTTCCTGATGAAAATCGTACTTTCTCTGCAGACGCATCTTTTTGACCTTCTCCAGGGGAATTAGTTTTCTCTTTCCCACACCTTTGTCACGTTGGCGACGGCATCCTTTGACATGTTGTTCTTGGGATCAAAAAGACGCATTCCTAAACATCTCACTGTTTTCTCCTCGGTCTGTTTTTTTTAATGTTTCTTTTCCTCCTGTTCTCTTTTGCCACTGATGTTGGAGTCATCAAGTCTCTACACATCTTTGCCAGAAAACCTGTAACACTGAAAGATGCTGTATTTTTTTTTTTTTTTTGGAAACTTAAACATTAACCAGTCACATATGTGAGTATATTGCTGTGCTGTTATTTGTACAGCAGAGATAAAACTGTCTTTTTTTTTTCCCAGCTGTTTTAAAAAGTCATATTTCAGTCTCTGTCGCTCAACGTGCGGTGAATACTTTCATAACTTCACTTGGAGTTTATCCACTGCGGTCTGGTTTCTGTGAACGCATTTTAAGATTTTACACTAAAATGTTTTGGATTGAGATTTTTTGGCATCCATCGTCGTCTTCTCCTCTGAAACATAGGCTGATGTCAGGTTGATTTATCGATTTTTCCACCAGAAGACAAAAGTATCTAGGGAGATATTATCTAAAATAAAAAAAAAGTAATTTTGCAAGAATCAATAGTAGGCTGTTGGGGTGCATCCTGTCAGAAAATAAAGTGGGTGGAAAAGGCTCAATGAGCAAGAACAGCTTTTCACATTTTCATTTTGTGTGAGGAATGTTTTGATCTTGGGTATTGAGAAAATTAATCTGTTCAGAAATGGTGCTTTTGTTTTTTCAGTGAAAAAATATCCCGCTAACTGTGTGTGTGATAGTTCTTTGATCTCTTAGAGATTACCTGAGGCTTTCATCTTTTAAAGTTCTGTTTTGCTGTAATAACAGTAATATAAGCCAAATGTTTTCCACTGCCGGTTTGAGCTAAGATAAAATATCATTGCTGGGTTTGTTGCGAACAATCTCCTTCCTCCACTGGGACATTCAGGAGTTTTCTGAGATTTCATTTCAGATGTTGTTCAAATGCAGTAAAGCTTATATGGAAATCATTTATAAATTCTTGCCTCTATGCCTTATAAGTGACAAGAAACTGTATTCACACTCCTTGAACTTTTTCACATTTTGTCACACCACATCCCACAAGCTTCCATGGATGCGAAGTGAAACAAAGAGGATAAATGTTCAAACGTTTTTACGTGTCCTCATACGTGTCCTCCGTTCAATGCAAATAATACTGAATAAATACTGAGGAGTCCAGATCTTGAACCCCAACCCCACTAAAATTAATTCAAGTTTGCAGAGTGATGCAGCGTAGAAAAAGTTAAATAAGTAAGATACCATATTGTTTTTGTCATTGAACCAAAAACATCGTAACTTGGGAGGACAATGTGGAGTTTGGTGTTAAGTATTATGCAGAGGTGGCTTCGAAAAAACCCCAAAGACTTCAAGATTTCGTTGGTCATAACACATTGACATGTGACAGGTCTGCGTTTTCAACCCACAGCTTTTCTGTGGTGAGCCTCTCCCCTGCTGATCCTCGCTCTTGCAGATATATGGAACACAACTCGACCCCAACGGTTTCATGACATGGGGCCAAGCAGCTCCACACGTACGTCATTCCTATTATCTTCACAGTTGAGTCTAGAGATGTTTTCATGGAAAATGTTTAGACTGAGCTAAACACCAACGAGTGCCAAGATTCCTCTGTTGATGTCACAGTAACCTCTCCAGGGCCGCTAGACAGAGTTTATAGGATCTGGAAAAGGTTCTGCGCTGTCCAAAGGTGACACAAAGCTGGAAAGCACTTTCCAAAGTCATCGCCGTTTTCGTGGCTAATTGACTTATCTGGTATCTTTCTCAAGATACCAGTGTAAGAGATCAGATATTGTCAGGATTCTAGCTTCGGATAATTTTTTTATTTTTTTTAAAAAGGTGAGCTTCGGTTATGTTTCCCAAAGAACTGATCCCACCTGCTCATCTTTATAACAACATGAGAACATTCACTACATGACATCTGGCACAGCTGCTTCCCATCTGCCTCCAGAACCCTCAAAGTAAAGGCTCACCACCTTGTCAGTCTTGCTGTGCTTACGGTACAACACGCAAGCTGTTAAAGAAATTTCGAGTTTGTCATTAATGTCAGATCGGGAGGGTTTCCTCTGAGCTGATGAGATCATGTCACGTGGTGTTTATTGGGATGAAATGGAGCTCAGAGTGAGCCAACATGCGCGCTTCGGGGCTTTCTGCAGGACACAAGATTTGTGTGTAAATGCATACAAACACAACTGTGAGTAGACGGGGGTTTTTTGTTGGTGGAAAGAAACTGCAGCTAATGCTACATGATGCGCGGTGTCTTCCAACTCGGGAAGTTGAATCTGATCCCAGGCTGTTTGCTGTGGGAGTTGTTTCCCAGAGTAATTCGTTTATCCCCAAGGACCTTTTTGACTTTAAGCACTGTAGCACAAAATTGGGTAATTTGCATTGCCTCGTGCCCTAAAACCTGTTTTGTTGGGGCTGAATCTTGTTTTGTAGCTGACTTAATGCAATTTAAAAGGCTGCTTTTGCTGGGGAATATGTTGAGCGCAAACGGCGATGTCACATTGGTTTATTTCTTGTCTTTCCATGATGGTGCACGAACTTGTCATCGCCTGGAGCGCTCGGTGCCTGTTCGGTTGACACGTTCAGGTTGATTAAACCAAATTCAGGAAAAATTTGCTCAATAATCATATATTCAAGATCCAATAGCAGTCTTTGTTTTTAGAAATGGAGCGCTTTAGAGGATATTAAAGATTTATTAGGTGGTGGCAGGCTTTTATTTCTTTGAGAAATTGAAGCTATTAAGAAACTAGTCTCAATGTATAAAATGCTTTTAAAGTAGAATCATAGTCCTTGCATATTAGGGTTCATTTGTGTCCTGACTGTTGATTAAATGATCTTTTTTTTTTTTCTGGGACCAGTTTATTAGGATATTTGTGTTGCACCTTAGTGGCCACGTCTCCAATCCTGCGTTTTCTGCATAAAATAATTGGAAATATTTGCTCAGTGGTGCCCAGGGAGCTCTCTTCTTCCATTACCCATATTAGCCGTTTGATTGTTATCTCCCACTGAGATGAAACAGACCACACAGGGCAGAGTGGGTTCCTGCTGAACACAGACGGGAGGCAAGCAAATGCAACACGAGAAAGAAGTAGAGTCCAGCAGAACCAATTAAGGCAGGAATGAGTTGGCTTAACACGAGTGTTCTTGTGTGAAGTAAAGGCACTATAAAGTCTAACAGTAAACTCTCAAGTACACAGACATCAAGACGGAGCGAACTTACAACAATAGGCTATGTGTGAGGGAAAGCTAACGCTGCATATCTCCCCGAAACTTGGTGAACATTGTGGCAGGTGGCAGGCTGGATAGTTGATGAGAATATGAACAAAGTTACTTAGGGAACTTTTGGATCAAAATACTTTAGAGGATGCAAAAAAAAACAAACAAAAAAAAACTTGAAACTCGGGTGGAGAGTCACAGAACAACCAGTGGTGGTTTTGACTGAATTGCGTCTCGCCAGTCAGGGCAGCTTGGCCAGTGGGACGCACTTAGCTCTTAAAAAAAATAAAAATATCTGTCATTTCAGCCAAAACCAGTTGGTGGTTGGTGGTTTATATATCCAGAGGTAGGAAAATACTGCAATTTCCAAGTTGGCGCAATATTAAAGGACTGTGTTCATGGGTGTTTGTTCTTTTCTGGGGTTTTTTTTGGGGTTTTTTTAAGAATCTGCACGTTTGTTCTCCAGTTAAAAATCTAAAATACTACACTAGTCAAATCATGACTTTACTCTGTTTCTGAAAACGCAAAACTCTTCTGCGGCATTTGAAACATCTTGGATTAAAACAAACATTAAAAGCTTAACATAAATTCAAGTAATCTATAAAATATGGATTACTTAGACTAAACTAAACACATAAAAACTTTCATCTCAATGTTTCCTGTTATGTATTAAAAAGTTAACTGTATTTTGCAGAATGGGGTAGTGGGTGTGTGTGTGTGTTTGGGTGGGCGTTGAACAAACACGGACTGCCACTGGGGACGGTGGAACCGCAAACATAAACCTGGGGAGCTCAAATTGAAAATCTGAAAAGATTGACAGCTTGTGTTCACAGAGGCTCTGTGCAATATGACAGCTGTCCTCGTACACTAATATTTGTACGACCAGTAGAAATATAAAGTTAGGCAACAGGTTAGTTAGATATTGAACGATTTCTTCAATATCGAGAGAAACTGTCGCGTCGGTTGCTTTATTACGACGGTGGTAACTTATGGTTTTCATTTATGATTATCACAAACGCACTCCCTACGCCTATTGTTCAGCAGATAGCAAAAACAGCCCACTGGCCTAATGTAGCACTACTTACTTTGATGCTGTTTATTGTAATGCTAATATCTAATGCAAAATGAAGATATTTACATGCATGACACACACTGAAGCATCCTTTGCATACTTAGCACAGAAACGGATTCTTTTCTCTGATCTTCAAAGGTTTTGAGGTTGATGTGAATTAATATGCACCAATCAGCTGGTCTAAAAAGTGAGTGGGAGGAGGGCAGCGGTCTTTAGCTCGAGCTTTTCACCTTTTAGTAACGACGAGTGAAGTTTGTTCTGCTAATAACAGCAACAATAAATGAATGTGATCATAAAACTGGTGATGATTCCCAGTTTCATCTACCAATCAGAATTAAAATAATTTTAACACAGCAAGGGTGCTCGTACCCCTTGAACCTTTCCATATTTGTCACATTTTATTGAGATTTCACGATTGTCAAATGCAAAGTAGTACATTGTTGAGAGTGGAAAGAAGTGACATGCAATTTTCTTTTCCATTTTTTTAAAAAAAAAGGGAATTTAAAAAACAAAATGTGCAATATTTGCATACAGCAGTTTGTAATTCTGCAGAATTTTCCTGTTTGAAAATTCTGCAGAGCAACGTTTCTGCTGCCATTACAGCTCCAGCGCCTTTGCTACATCTCTCAATCAGTTTCACACATCTACAGGCCAAAAGTGTTGTCCACTGGTTGCGAAATAACTCAGTCAGACTGGGTGGAAAGCATTTATGAGGAGCAGTTTTTGAAATCTTTCCGTCTGAACTTTGACAGGGTTGTTTTTGATCCAAGCCATTTCCCACCTCTGACTGTATCTTTGCTGTCTTTCTGCCAAAAGGGAAACCACAGGTTTCTCTTTAGCCTCTGGCAGGTTTTATTCTAGGATTGCCTTGTCAGCTCTGACAATCTTCTCCATACAGAGCAGATTGTGCTACCCTTAGGTGAACCATATTTACTTACTAGATGTATCAGAATAATAGGGGCTATACTATAATTGTAATTTATAAGTTTTAAAGATATTGCACAAATTACTCTCAACTAAGCGGTTAAGCCCAGTTGAGCTATTTATGTAACATAGTGTGATTACCACTTAGATAATCTTTTTCTGAAATGGTTACTTTATGTAGCTTCATAAGCTCAACCGCATTCATAGGTTAGAAATAATGGGCATCATTGTGCAAATTGACAATATCAAAGTAGAAAGACAACGTATCGCTGTATGAAAATGTGTAAAAACATAAGTGCATCAGCTTCTTTAATGTAATTAGATGCCGAGCAGAAATCCACACCAACTCTGCGGCTTCTTGTTTAACACAGACAGAATAATCACTCTGTTTCAGAGAGGCGAAGCAAGCTATTATAGGGACAGCTGCAAAATGCACATAACTGCAAACATTTTTACTGGTTGACAAGTAAAATCTAAACAGGGCCTTTCGGGCGCCTCCCGCCATAAACACATGGCCTATTCCTTCAAAAGCGCCAGATTTGTGCAGAACAAAATGCACAAAATGTTACACATTCTCCTTTAAAAATGCACAGAACGTGTTAGACTTTGTGGTCACTCGCTCTCTTAAGTCTCCAAAAAGAAACTTTTTTTTTGTTTTTTTTGTGGACCGTCATGCAACACTGAAACCGCTCTCTGCGTCTAAGTGCAGCGTAAGCAACAAACCACATGATTCCAACGTTTGATTAGTACAGCAGAGACGCAGAGGAGGGGAAGCAGTTTGTAATAAAGAGTGTGTGAGAGTATGGCGAACACGTGGCCCCGTGGGAAGACACGAAGCAGCCGACGATCGGAGTAAAGGTGCTCCTTGCACCGTTTCCCTCTATCATCAGATCTATTCGTTTTCACCCTAGACTGAGGCAACTTGTTTTTTATCACATCAGGCTCCGCCAGCTACTTTAATCTAAAAAACTGAGGCTGGAAGGATGTTTATATATATATATATATATATATATATATATATATATATTATTTTTTTCTAATTTTCGTGGAAGAGATAAAGAGAGCATACAGAGACAGGGAGGGACGGAATATGTAGCCAAGACACGAGAACACAGAACTGCCAAAAGCTTTTTTTCACCTCCTCCTTTCCTTGTTTTATGAATGGAGAATGAACTAACAGTGGAATAATACATTCTCCAGATCCATTTGGAGTCATTACAAGCCTATGGTATGAGGTCGAATACAACCCGGAAAGTTGTATCTGTTGAACGAATTAGACATTGCAAAGATAATGAAATCCATTTGTGGAAATTATTACTTACGATCATATCTATTACACTTAGAAGAAATGCAGGTTGATGTCTGGACTCAAAGTGTGTGCTTGTAAGGTGAACCTCATAGACTCCAAGACCCCTGAGGCACAGAACCGCCACACAAGGAAGCACGTCACCTCCGCCAGGCAACCAACAATGTTTGTCCTTTTTTCATCAAATAATTCCCCAAGAGAGCTGTGATTGGTCCGTAGTCCAGCTCCGTTTCCCCTCCCCAAAAGACTTCAGCACTACAACACAACTTGGAAACTTCAAATCACACAAGCGTAACTCCGAGGGTGTTCCAGGCTGCGGGATGTGTCATGCATCCCAACCTCACTGCTAACCTCAGCAATGAGTTGAGCAATGGGCAAAGCCAAGCTTTCAACACGCCTGTTACGCAATCCATCTTAAGTTGCTATTGAGACTGGCAGTACCCCAGAAAATCTTGTGGTTCAGTTGTGTTGTGGCAAATCACCGACCGGGCTCTCTCTGGAGAGAGAGTCATGCCTGAAATCCCTAACTCACCAGCAGGAAACGGCTACTGCTCTTGGAGCCCACTCAGCTCGTGTGGGTTTGTGTCTGCCTCATTTCCCCACCCCTCTTGGGCCACCGACTCGTTTTCAGTCCACCTGGAAAAAGTGAATCATTATGGCAGAAGTGTTTCATGCCGGGGAGTTCGGAGGTGAAGTTCAGCATTACAGTGGTGGAAAGCCTTCCTGCTGCCGCCCCACAGGTCTCGTTGAAAGAGCAGTTAAGTGTTTTCCCCTCCCAACAAGGGTTTCTTCTCGGTCATGAAGAGTCTGTAAATCAAAGGCAATTGTCTTAAAATCTGCAAAGTCTCAGGTGGTCTCAGGAGGCCGTGCGAGCGAATGTGTACTTCAATCCCAAATTCCTGGAATGAAATATTTCCTTATGTAGCACCAGATGGCTGAACAGCTTTCAGTGAATGGAATTGGGGAAAAAAAACTAAAGTGTTTCCAGAGAAATTGAAGTAAAATTCAGATTTTATTATTGGATCTCCCATCTGCCAAGTCAGTTTCATCTGTCTATTGGCTTTATTTATTAATGAAATGAAATAAAAGTAAATATACTGTACTCACTAGAGCAAAACTGTCTCTCATCTGTCAAGCGCACAGCTGTAAAAGCATAAGTGATTCAGACAGCTTTTTTTTTTTGTACGATTAAAGTTTGTGATCACCTAATGTTTATTAATGTATGAGGAAATGGTTTCAGTTCCCAGAGCTTTTCAGATTCTTCTTACACATAATAAGCCAGAGGCAAAAAATAGCACATAAAACAAGAGTTTCTTCAGGTGCAGCTATCGTGTCTGTGTCAGTCAATAAAGTCAGAAGAGGTCCGGAATGGAGCGTTATCAATCAGCGGAGGAATTTGGTTGACTCACAGCGTGAAAGTCAAAACACCACCTGGACAAAATCTCCCACACCGGTTTATGTGCATTTCTCTGTTAATTCCAGTGGAGCTGTTTTCTGATGTAATGTAGATGGTAGTCTCCAGCTGACAGCCTTGTTATATTGGTGCCGCCCACTGGTCCAAAAATAAGCAAAGCTCGAAAATGTTCAGGTAGGCAAGTCTAAACTAGTGGTTGAACGAAGCTTGACTTGTCACAAAGCTACTCCGAGTAAAGCCTGAGCAACAAAGGAAGGGTGTTAGCAGTCATATATTACCTTTAACGCGGCGATGACCAATAAAACTAACATAAAGTGACAATAAAACAAGTCTTGTGACAAGCTACAAGACGTGACTGCAGTAGCTGAGCTGTGTCTACTTTTAAGACGGCTTCAGGAAAAGTTACAGTTACTGTTAAGTGACATTGTGGACTGGTGGTGAATTGCCTACTATTATTATATACAGTATATTTAGAGGTTGAGTCATACAGCCAGGAATAGTACACTGTTTCAGTACCACCACAGTGATATTGGCACACATCATCCAGACTTAAAATTGTCTGAGGTACCTCTCCAAAGATGTAATTTGAAGATGGAAAACACATTTTTGTGACCACTGTAGTTTGAGTGCTTCAGTGATGTGGACACAAACAGTAAAAAAAAAAAAAAAAAAAACATATATTGAAAGTGTATTTTTATTGTGTACTTATGCAGGATGTCAACATGATGATATTCTGTTGCATGTTTGAAGCAGAGCAATGTTTAGCAGCAGTCTATAGTGATGTTGGGAATATTGTTTTTAGCCGGTGTCGAGGACCAACAGCAGCACTCAAAGCAAAAATAACATATTTATCAATGGTGGAAAGTTTCATATTAAGTTAAAATGTGTTTCTTATTTTCAGGTGGACTGAATATGTACAGGATGTACAGCAATCTGGCTTATCATGTGGTAATTTATATTAATTAGAAGACCATCTTATGGATTTTAAGGAATCTGGCCTGCATTTGTTCACCTCCAAGTTCATAATCTGAAATACCAAAACTAGTCAAATTTAGACTATGGATTTCCACAAAAAAACAAAAAAAACCAAAACAAAAAAAAATCTCATGGGATTGATGAAATCTGTTTGTGAAAAACCCAAAATAGCATTTTCCCATGTTTTTTTATAACACCTGATATATATATATCTCAATCTTAAGATTGTGTTAAACAGTACAAGTAAGATATATAGCTGGATCAAACCTGGATTACGTTAAATTACATTGAATAAGAGAGCCTAACAGCATGGCTGGGCACCAGTATAACCGACCACTAATCAAAATTAAAGTCATTCTATCAGCATAAAAAATATTGGCTTTCCAACATATATGAAAAAAAAAAGATATTTTTAAAAATAGCAAAAAGCTCATCTTTAGGGTTTGGTGACAAGGTCATTTTTGTTGTTTGAGAGCAGTCCAATCAAAAATTTTCCAAGGGATAAAAAACGTGGCTAAACATCGATTTAATTATATTTCCTAAATCTGAACAATTAATGTGCTGTCTTACTTTTTTTCCCCCCCAAGTATATGCCATATGAGGAGGAGGGGTTCCCCCACCCAGGGGCAACATTAATGCAAGAACCGCCACTGCTAAGGCTATTTTCTATCCAGTAAATAGATGAAGAGATAGAAATAGAGTTGCGAGGTATTTTGCCCATGTTTAATCAAAAATAAAAAAGTAAAAAAAAAGCAAAAAAAACTATTTGTTGACATGTAAAAGACAGCTCACGCAGGCGTGGGTTTGTGTCACAGTCTGCGTGATTGGCGTGCATGTTTGTGTCTAGCAAATCTGCTACTGGTTTCCCATTCACAGACAGAGACCAGAGTCAGACACAGGCTGGCTTCGCAGCAGAGGAGGGGAGAAAAAAAAAAAAAAAAAAAAGAACTCTCCTCTCGCCGCTAAGAAACCAACAGCTATCAGAGACGTGAAGTCGACGCGATGTCGAGCACGAAATGCTACCGTTTAGTTTGAGGAGACAGCTACCAATAAGGAGAAGGCTGCAGAAAGTAAGGAGTGGGTGAGCAGTGACAGCTGGATACATAAAGCGAGGGATTAGAGGTCCGCACGTGGAAAAAAGGGGCTCGCTTTAACACATCAGGTGAGTTCCGCGAAGCTTTACACCTGCCGAAGAACAGCATGTAAGCACGACGTTTTACCCAAAAGAAAAGAGCAAAACTTTATTTTGGGTTTTTCTACCTTCGCTTTCTTTTAACAAGCGACTGCGTCAGCAACCTTTCAGCCACTTTGCGGTGATTCCAGAGCGAATGCACGCGCTCACCTACGGGCAGTGCGCGTGATGGTGTTTCTTAATAATAAAACTTGGTGAATCTCACACTGTAGACTTTATGAGCAATCGTTGTCAATATAATTTATCGGCTTCGGAGAAGACAAACACGCTGAGAAAGTCGTCATTGTTTTTGTTTTTCGTTCTTTCTTTTTGACAAACTCCGGATAATCCGCGTTAATGATTAATCAGGGAATTCCTAAAGGTCAGCCATACCTCAGTGCTTTAGTCTTCGTTATCTCTGCAGGTTTTCACGCTCCTTTGACGTACTAAATTCTAGCGCCCGGGTTTTAATCATCCAGTATTTGCACAGAGAGAGATGATGTCCCTGTCAAATATGTGACTTGGAAGAAAAAAAAATATCCCAGACAGTGAAAATTCCTGCCAGCCCGAAGTGAATCTGGGTGTTGTCCAAACGGAATAGTTCATTGCTATTACTGTAGGCTGTGCTTCTGTCAGTCCACAATAACGGCATTGTTTTCCTGCAGTCACAGTTTTAGCTTGAAATTATTTAAGGCAAAATTGAATGCATTGCGTTCTCGGTGTGATATTACTGGTCTAATGAGTTGCAATTTGAGGTTAAAGACTTGCGTTTTCTCTGGGAAGTTTGTTGCATTTCATCAGTAGATTTAATGTAAATGGAATAGAATTTGTAAGTCACATTCAGGCGCTCAAAAGTTGTTATATCAATGCAATTTTACAGAAATGGAGCTCAAATAATACTAGTAAAATGTTGATCATTATTGTGGTTAACAGCATGAAAACCCAAAATTTATTTCATAAAAAAAAAAAAAAAAAATGTGCACATGAATTTCTGCATCAGTGTAGCATGGGCTTTGAAAGCATTCAGCCTGTGTCTCAGCTGAGGTGTTAAGGAAGCCTGGGATGCTTCAGAGGCGGCATTCGTCTTGTCTGCACTGTTGGCTCTGGTGTCTCTCATCTTCCTCTTGACAACCTGTCATAGACTTTCTATGGGGATTATGTCAAGCCTGGCTAATCAAGTGCAGTGATGACCATAGACATTAAACCAGGTATTGGTACATTTGGTGGTGTTGACAGGGGGTAAGTCCTGCTGGAAAATTGACATGGCATTAAAATAAAGCTTGTCTGCAAAGGGAAATTGGAAAAACGTCAGCACATGGCATTTTCTTCTAAATCTTTACGCACTTCAAAACAAATTTCAACAGGACCTCAAGCAATTTGTATTTCTCCAATTATCCCCCAAACTTTGGGATCTTAATTTCCAAATCAATTCAAACTTGTATCTTATATTTGAATAGAGGACCCTGGTGCAAAATAGTGGTTCACAATGTGGTTATCCATTAGAACCTTCTTATCTGTAGCTACATTTTTTTCCTACCACTCAACTTTTTATTAATTTATCTTTTTATTAATCTTGTGCTTTACTCAAATTTTCTGAAAAACTCCATTCTGTGATTCCACTAGCTGTTAGACACCACGAGCAACAGCAACACATATAAGTCTTAAAGTTTATTGCAATATATGGATGTGTTCATGTGCATACCAAAGTCAGATTAGGTGTACCTCTCTTCAGTAAAACTGCCTAACGCACTCGAAATGATTAATTGTTTCTTTTCATGCAGGAAACCGGGGGCTAATTTGCTCTGGTAAGCCGTAAACACAACCTTACATTATCCCCCGTTCTTCTTTGTCCACTTACAGTCATCGTTATGTGACCTGTTCAGCTGGCTTTGCCCTTGCATATCCACGACTTGAAGTCATTTGGTAACATTTTCCTGTGGGCAGAAATAAATGTATCTTCTGTTCTACGCCAGTTTATGGAGAAAAAGGAGAGTGTACTCGGCGTGCTCGTTTTCCTACAAATTGACACTGATATTTGAGGCCCTGGAGGAAGCAAAATCTCTGAGGCTGTAATCACCATTCCTGTCTTACAGCAGTAGTTTTCCTTGTGCTGTGAATGTCTGAAACTCATCTTTATTTTTGTATCGATTTAATAGAAAATTAACAACACATATATATATATATATATATATATATATATGCGCATCATCTTTACCACACAGTTGTCGCTTCTTTTTTTTACCCCCTCTCTAGCCACATGCTCCTGTGTGTGCTATTTATTGTGAGCATGCATTTGTTGCATTTGCCTAATGCACTTTCACATTTGTATTGTTAATGCCTCATGCTGTGGCCTCGCCATATAACAGAGTCATTGTGGTAATGATCCCTGCACTGTTTGAGATATCGGTTAGTAAGTGCACTGCATTTGCTTTTTCTACTATTTACCCAGTTCCATCTCAAATGTTTTACTGCTGTAAGGTGCCTGTAAACAATGAGCTCATTTTGGGGGCTGGGGGGTTGGCATGCTTTTCAATGATGCAACTTTATACCTTCAGCATCGACTGAGTCACCTGAGAAA
Organism: Poecilia latipinna; assembly: GCF_001443285.1. Taxonomy (NCBI): domain Eukaryota; kingdom Metazoa; phylum Chordata; class Actinopteri; order Cyprinodontiformes; family Poeciliidae; genus Poecilia; species Poecilia latipinna. The sequence continues at coordinate 97,641 of NW_015113228.1, read as the reverse complement.
AACTGAATGAATGCTTTCAACGTGTTTTTTTTCTTTAAGGTAAAACACTCTGGTCGTGTTCAGTATGTTAGTTTAATGGAGTGCTATTCCTCTGAAGGATTTAGATTTTTTTTTTTTATGCACACCAGTGGAATGTACTTTACTCATCTTTTGTTGTTTGTCTTTTGTCCAACACGGTGCAATGGAACTTTAGCAGGTTATCTCTCTGAAATTGCTTTTCCCATAAAATAAAAATAAAATAATAAGGCTATTTGGAAAAAAAAAAAAAAAAAAAAAAAAGCCTGAGACAAATTCTGAGCCACATAAAAACGAGAGGTATGTCTCTCTTGGATAAACAGGGTATGTACTCAAAAAAAAAAAAAAAAAAAAATGTAAAAATGGCTTCTGAAATGGTCAGTGAGGACGCAGGCTTTCCAAATAGGAAATTGTTTGAACATTTGCTTAAGGTGCATTTCCACTCCAGGAACCATTTTTTTCAGGAATATGAGTAGTTTCCTAGAGCCATCTTTGTTTAGTTTTTTTTTTTTTTTTATCTCAATTGTTTGAGCTGCAGAAACGAATGCCAAACCAGATCAGCAGTGTATGCATACACCAGAAACTTGTCCTTGTAGGGAGTTTGTACATTTGGGATGGACCTAATCCTAATGGTTCCCATGGTGTTTTGTTGTTGGAGGCTGCCCGATGTTTCTGATGATTGAATATTCCCAGAAATTACTTTCAATTTCCTTCTTTATTTGAGTTCAATTAGAGCTTACATTTTCTGATGACTTTACAGCAGTCAAATCCATCCACTCATGTTGAATGTTGCAATGTTTTGTGGGGTTTATGTCATAATACAGCAATAAAATCAGTCAGTCTTAGGGGAAATATTACAATATTTCCCAGCGGTTTTCCATCTTGGGTTGTGTGGGGGGTGGTAATCAGTTCTAGTTGAATCTTTCCATAAAGTTTGGTGTAACACTTCTTTTAAAACATGACTGTTATGAAAAAAACAATCTTGTTTTTACTGTTTTAAACAGGATCTTGTCTGTTGCAGTGGGCAGAGATCTGTGTTCCCAGACAAAATAGAAGATTTAAGCCGAAAAGCATTCATTATCACTGAATTTTACAGACAAAATATGTACTTCTTGCCCTGCATGCATTATTCAGGCAAGTGGCTGAAATTAGTTTTTTTTTTTTTTTTTTTGCTGTATGTTGGCTGGGCTCCGCATTATAGATGGGCTTTTAATCCTGGGAAAATTCAGAGCAAACTTGTTCCTGCGCTTCAAAAGGAGTCAGTCGAGGTGGTCTGGGTATCTGATCAGGATGCCTCCAGGGTGCCTCTTTTTGGAGATTTGCGGGTGGACTTCAGGAATTGCTGGAGGGACTTTGTATTCATCTCCTAAGAATGAGCTGAAGAGATTGAGCTTTTGCCTCCTGGATCTGAGGCTTGTGCCTCCCAGATAAGCACAAACCATGATATATAGCAAATATAGAATTACGGTCTTAATTTCTTCAAATAATGTGTAAATATTCAGCGTTCGTTACAGCAGCGTTGTGCTGTTGCATAACCGAAATGGAGACGTGTCACAGACTGGCACTAAAAAACTTCAAAACAAATTTCGAGAAAATATTTTCTCAGTTTTCTGACCTGTGACATTTAATATCTGGCCATACGGTAATGTTGGACTAGACTCATTCACAGTTACTCTTACTGACATGAACCTCTGCTTATTTGTTTTCATGGACACGAGGAAACCGTGGGAGTTTTTCCCCCAGGTCTTGTTCAGAACTTTGAGTCAACATGAAAGCCGTGCATGAAAGGCTGCAGATGTAGCAAAGCGTTTTGCTACGTCTTTCATACATCTCACAGAGCTAAGTGCAGAATGACAGAAACTAATTTGTCCTCCCAAGTTTCCAAAGCCAGCCAAATATGAGTAGGAGGAGTAGATATGAGCAGCATGAAGAATACAATTAATCTTCTTTTTTAGTAGATTATCTGGACAAACCATTATGTCTTGTACTTTCGGATAAAGTTTTCTACAGACATTATTACCTTAATAAATTTAGCTTAAACCCCCGGCTTCAAGTAAAACCTCTACCACTGTCACTGTCACGCTTGATTCCCGCTGCTGGTCAAACATACAACAGTTCTTAGCATAGCTGCAGCCTTACCAGAAAGAACGGGGGACGTTTGTTTACGTACCAGCAGTGTGTCAGTATGTCTGCTAAACAATCTTATTTGAGTAGAGGTGCAGTCAATATGACTGAGTGAGAGAAATAAAATTAACTTTTGGAATTGCTTAGAATCCAGAAGTAAACTCCTTACAAAATGTGTGGGATTGTCTGAAGAGAGCTGATGAAAAGAGATGCCCTCACAATCTGATAGATATGGAGAACTGTCAAAAGACCTCTATTACTTTCTATTTCTGCAGCTTGTTTTTTAATAAGGGGTGTATTGAAAGTTGAAGCACCTATAACTAATACTTTCTACCTCTAAAACCTTAAATGTTGCTGGATCAGGGTCAGAAAAATCTATTTTAAATCACAACAAATCTACTTTAAACATTCGTTATCTTTTACCTTTACATAATTTGTTTTCTCCATTTGTTAAATAACACATCCTAATTACACAAGGATCATGTTTAAAATATACTTTGGTTATGTACCTGCTATGTGCTGGCTGTTATAAGTTAAACATTTCGATCATTACTTCCCTCCTGAAGTCTACGCTCTCTTTTCCCCGGTCATGAGAGCAGGACTGTGTACTTGTTAAAGAAGTGACTGTGCAGTCTAACCCACAGACCTCACTTCAGTGAGGTCCCAGGAGACCAGTAAGCACTGCCTGGAGAGATTTAACGTTATCCCGCAAAGTGAGAGTGGAGCAAAGGAATGCAAAAGGAAAAAGTACCGGCCTTTTCACTCCTGTGCACCATATAACCTCAGTTAATGAAGTGTTTTGGGTGAAAATGGGGTGACAAACAGTGCTGGATGTATGTGCATTGCCTTCACTACCACAGTAGCTCCTTGGCTACAGTTGCTCAGCCTTGTGCTGTTTCGGGTTGTGTTAAGACTTTGCAAAGTCAAACCGTAAGCTGCACACTAGCTGGCTACATTTCAATGCCTGGAGGTTTCAGCGTCTTCCTCCTCATATTCCTACTTGTTTTCCTCCTTGTGTCGCTGTCGTGTTATCCCTTCTCCCTGATCTTATGCTTCGCTGGGCCACCTGAGGGAAGATATGTGCTAGTGACGGCTTCAGGGGTAATATAGGGAGCTACGAGACCGGGGCCGTTTGGCCAGTTATTTCTTTGATTTTTAACTTTCGTGTGCAGGTTGGTTACCAACAGGCAAAATAAATGGAAACGTTTGCTTGTAAGGAACTGTTCTATGTTGTATAAAAATCTCTAAAGGGCAGAAGGAAGAATTCAACGGTGTAAATGTCACTTTCAGAGTTTGCCGTCTGGCTTTTTGCGCAGTTGATAATTTTAAACGTAGACGTCTGTGATCAAAGTTCCCGCTGCGCTGTGCAGAGCAAGCAAACTCACAGCTCCTGAAAAACAATCTGAAAACTCGATCTGTTTTCTCAGGATACAAGATGCCTGACTGATTATAAATCTTAACTTTAAGTTTTGGTTCATTTTTATGTGGGGAGTGAAATTCTGCTGCTCTGATGGGAGGCTAGTGAAGAATGCAGTCAAAGAAATTAATGCTCTGATACCGAAAGACACTGGAAGTAGTTTTAGATTGGATGCCCATTTAACCACACCATGTATTAATTAACGCTCTTTTGTCAATAACATATATATATAGCATAGACTATAGTTTAGCATGTTCAAATGTACCTATTTTTAACATGTTTGTAGGTTATGGTTTTGTGATTTTTATCGATGCGCTCTATGACTTTTTGTTCTGCTTCCCTGATAGAAATGAATTAAATCCTACAAGAAGTTTAGAAAACCTTTTTGTTTATGTGAGCAAGTGTTTTTGATGAGGGGAGTGTTTAGTGGTATGCCTTGCTTTGCCTTGCTGTAGAGTAATTCATCCTCAGGTTGAGACTGACAGAGTGGTTTGTCAGCACCAAGGTGGCATATGTAGTTTATAATGTTAGCCGCTATGTGTCTCGAATGAATGCCTGCGGCTGAGACGATGATTAAGTTCCACGGGACTCTTGAGGGCATTTAGATCTAAATAGCCCACTTCTTTATGACCATATACTGCACTTGCAGATAGTGAAACCAAGGTAGCATAGTATTTCCTGGCATCAGACATACTGCTGCTTTGTCTCCAATGTGTCCCACCAGTCAAAAAAGATATACATTTACTGGTAGATGTTGGTGTGTAATGATGGGGGGACAATTTCTGTTCTGCATCAGGGGAACTCGACGGTTCTTCAAATAGCTTTAGCTGAAGCCATTTCATTCTGTAAGTGCTTTCAGAGCAGAACGCAAAAACAATGTAGTTATAAGGAATTTGAAGAATGCGGCTCCAATAGAGTAACAAAAATGCATCTCGTGTTGTTCAGAGGCTTGTTTTACTTTTTCTTTCTTTCAATGTTCACTTTTGTTTTAAAGTAGCAATAAGAGATATAGCAAGTTGCTAGTGTAAAAATTCAGATGTGGTTTTAAAATGACTGACCATGACACTTTGTTCATGGTCAGTATATATATATATATATATATATACACAAGTAGCACCAGATCAGGACTTTTGTGTTCTTCCTTCAGGACACCCACTGTTTCACCAGTCTAATTTATTGCACAAGTGCTGTTTTACACAACAGTTGGTGTTTGCAAATATTTTTAATGATGCTGACCAGCATTTTGAACCTGTGACAGATAAAACCCTTCACTGCAAACGTGGCTTTCATATAGCAGGGATTTTCTCCTCTGGAAACAGAATGAAATGGTGCTAATGAGGCATCATGACTGGAAATGGTTTGATGAAAAAAGGTTAGGATATAACTTCTGATTTAAGCGTACCATTCTTGCTTGTTTTTCAGTGAAAACTTGGCATAGAGTTGATATGCAAACTCTTAAGCTGCAGCCAGAATGTCTGCAGTATTTATGGTTTGACAGAAAGCTGGTGCAGCAAGCCTCAGTTTTTTTTTTCTTTTTTCTTGAACAGTGCTTTTTCTGTAAAGTATTTAGAGATGTGAATACTGTATGCTGTTAACACAGAAGGCAATTTCCCATCACAATAAGGTAACAAAACTATTTTTTAAAAATAAAACGTAGTAGCAGTTTGAATGAGGTGATGATATTTCTGTGCTTAGATTGAGGTGATTCTTAGCTTAGATCAAAAATGACCTTGCTGTGTGAATTACAAAAAGGTTGTTTTCAGCTACCTTAAAATAGGCAAAGCTGTTCCCCAGAGGTTGGTCCTGGGACCACGTTCTCACAGTGCTGAATTATGGTAATGTAATTTATGTGCATGCAGTTTTGTGATGCCTAAAAGCTAATCACATTTTTTGGCAAAACATAAAACTGTTGCTCACCATTGTTCATCCTGTTCTCTGGTTCAATAATCTTTATTTCTTTTCATCTATAAAATCAAACATCAACACTTCAGAGACAATTAATGTCAAATTTTTACAATTATGAGTCTTCACTTGGTGCAAAATACTGTATAGATGAACATATGTTGTGGACGTTGTACTATAAGCTAAAACTAATACTCAATAAATACTAATATTTTATACACTTCTTACTCTGATTTAAAATGCACAAGCAAGTGGTTGTATTTGATGGACTTCCAGAAGTGTGAATTCAAATTTGACTCTTAATGTGCAAAATATCCTCTTTCTGTCTAATTAAATTTGCTGTGTCTGTTTTTCTCTTCTCCTCTTCAGTGAAGATTAGATCCCTCCATTTAGTCGTTTTTCACCGGTTTATTTCTGCCTGCGTCGGAGATGAGTGCCAAGTCAGCCATCAACAAGGAGCTCTTCACGCCTCACGATGAGAAGATGCTCGCTGGTGTACAGGTGAAGAGGCGGACAAAGAAGAAGATACCTTTCCTGGCCACTGGTGGCCAGGGAGATTACACGACTTTCATCTGCCTCTCAGGTAGCAACATCTCTCTCTCTCTCTCTTTCTGCATTTGAATTTAAATTACTTTTATCTATACATCTGTCACCTTCTGCTTTTGCTGTGTTTTTGCAGCCGTTTCAGCATTTGCAGCATGGCACTCTAAGTGTTTTTCCTGATATTTTTACTGGCTGGCATGTTTTTTTTTGCTGTCAAGATAATGCCATTCTCAACAAGTTCAGCCAAAAGACAAGTTGTCAGTCTTACTTAAGTGGATTAGATTTGAATTTGGAGTGAATATTTAACTTTGAACTCTCTGTTTGTGACTTATTCCTCCTTAGCAGCCGCCATCATTCCCACTTTTCATAATTCACTCCGAGGCAGCTCAGCTCCACCATAGCATGTGCTTTACAGCAGGTTTGCAACATGGATTATCTTGTGTTACCGCGTCATTGTTAATAGTTGTTTTCTGCCTGTAGTCCATTGTAAACCTCCAAACAGCACCTAGCCAAAGTGCATTGTGATTAAAAGTTTGAAGTTTCAAATAGCAGTCCGTTATGACCCAACAATCATGTGTCTGCTAGAAAGTGCAAGATTGAATGAAGTTTTATTTTTCACCATGACAATGAAATTGAGAACACATCAGGTGAATTAAAAGAGTGGATTGTGAAGAAAAACAAAAGTGTGGATTGGTCTAGTCTTGACCCAGAACTGAATATGATGGAAAATCCGTAAAGTCACCTGAGGAAAGCTGTGGACAAGAGATGTCCTCACAACTTGCTAGATTTGAAAAACCTTTGCAGGCAGGGTGAACGTATGTGACCTAGTCAGGATGTGGCATGGTCGACCACTGTCAAAGAAGGAAAAAGTCTAAAACAAACATACTCAGTGTTTTTAAACAATGTTTCTTTTTCCATTGCATTGTACAGGATAAATATCGCAGAGTGATGCATACGTAAGTGATTTACCAAACAGAGCAGCTTTAGGATGTGTCTCTTCCAGCAGCTGTGTGTGTGGCAGTCCCATTCAATACCCTGTAGCTGTAGACATTACTGTATTGGTTTAACTTGAAACAGTAAAGCCGCTTGCTATTTACCTGTTGTGTTCAAGAGGTCTTTTACTCTTACACTACAGCTCAGAAGTTAGCTACATATTTGAAAAGAAAGGCTTTTTTTTTTTTCCAAGTTATCTACTCATGAGTCATTTCTCCTTTCATGTGGAAATTATTAATGTTCACAGCTTGTAATGCTCAGCTTGTTAGATCTTTAGGACCGGTGTTTTGCTCGGCTTAGAGCAAATTTTGGTTGCAGAATATACCTTTTTAATTATTATTACTTTCACAAATTTAAATCTGTAGCTCACTGGTGTTTTTGCAGCTAAGAACTCAAGATGAGATCTAAGTGAGACATTTCAATATTAAACAGAGTCAGATCTAGAAGTTGGTTAACACAGGCCCCAGAGGACTGGAAATTGACACCCTTCCAATGGAATTAAATTAAGCATTTGGAGTAACATCGTATAAATCACTGAACAATGACCAGACACATCTGGAAGGTTTTAGTCTATAATTTAGTAAGTTTGGAATCCATCTGTTATTTTAACACATCTTAACCTAAAATAGCAAAATTTGACCACACGTTCAGAAAATGTTCAAATTTATTTATTTATTTTTTTTACATTGGGTTTATTTATGTACTATATGCATTTTATTATTACATCCTAGAAAATCATCAAATGAATCCCGGCTCATTATAAACCGTGTTCTCGTTGCTTGAATAGGTCTGTTTCCACTTCTGGAGGAGATACAGTTACTACGAGCTGACATGAAAGAAAGATTACAGCATTCCTCTCACGTTTTCTGGCAGACTGATCTGGTTTGTTTGTCTTCCTATTTAAGGCGTTGTCTGGTTAGCAACCACTACACTGCTTATTGCAACCATGTGTAACGAAGGCTTTATTGCCTCCTTATGATGACAGTATAAAATGTTGTAGTATTCAGTTCAATACTTGAAAAAGTATTGAAGACAATGAGTATTCGTGACCTTTTTCGCATTCTGCATTGTTACAACCACAAATGTTAGTGTGTTTTATTTGCACACAATTGTGAAGTGGAAGATAATTATTATTTTTCTTTTATTAAAAACTTGGATGTGTCTTTGTTCAGTTTCCTGGTGAAGCTTAGTAGAACCACCTGTCCTTTCAATTGTGGCCACAAGTTATTTGGAGTTTGTCTCTACCAGCTTTGCGTAGCCTTTGTCTAGTCTGTCTTTTTTTCCTAAAGTAAGCCAGACTAGATGGACAGCATCAGGAAATAGGCAATTTTCTAATTCTTGGAACTAGAAAATTCTCAATTAAATGCACCTTTAGACTTTGACTATGCTATTCTAGCTATTAAATTCTTTTTTATGATATTGTTTGTTCATTAATGTTCTCTCAAACCTCTGAGGCCTTCATGAAAGAACTGGATTTACACTGAGATTAAATCGGACTCTATTCGGACTCTTTTCATGAGTCCGCATAGAGTTTGTTGCATCGGCCTTTTCTAGGAGCATCAGATTGAAAGGGGCTTGAATAGATTTGCTTGTCATCCTGTTTAGATTTCTATTTTAAACATTTTGAAAACAAACAAAAAATATCCTTCCAGTCCAATGACTTTTTTGTTTAAGTGGCATGAAGGCTTTGGCAGGGAAACATACAGAAAGCTTATGCATCAGTTTTCCCAACTTTTCAAATACAACTCATATGTGAGCACACATGCTCTGCCAATATGTCTCTGAAGATTTTGCTATTACCAATTTTAAATTCCTTTAAACTTATTTTAGTGGAGGATTTATAGATGTATTCTCATGAGTCTTCACTGGAGTCATGGAGTCGATCCTAGCTGTGTGGATGGAAGAGTTTGATGTGTGAAGACTCCAGTGAAGTCTTCACACATTTATTTACTGCTTATGCAGCCCAGATGAATTGTTTTTTTTCTCTGTTTTGTTCTTTAATGGGTTAAGGCTGACTTCGACGTTCTTTTTCCCCCCAGTCAAAATAGATAGAACAGACCAGACATTTCTAACCCTTTAATAAGAGACAGCAAGCAATTTAAAATTTTAAAATAAAACGGGTCCCTATCTGACGACATAAACTGACCGAACCGTCTTACTACAAGAAGTAAGAGTTTGCTTCTTGTTGTATTTGGAGCCATCTCATTTGTGTGAGTAGAATTGAGAATGATCTGCTAAATAAAAGAGCTACTCCACCAAGCTTGCCAAATGTATTGATTTCCTGCTTTCTGTTGGAAAATCTCCTGACTCAGCTGGTGCGTTGTAAAACACGTGGGACCGCAGTGTCTAAGGCAAGATCACAACGTCTCGTGACTGCTGCTTCTTTTTTGTTGTTTTTTTTTTTTTTTTTTCAGCCAATGAAGCATTGTTCTGAGCTTTACTCATGAGTTTCTTTGTGTGTACTGTACATTGAAACCGTGAGTGTGGCAGCAGCCAGCTCTTGCCTCCTCAGAGCTCGACGGATACAATGGGACCTTGAGCGTGCAGCATGTGTGCGATTATCTGTGAGAGCACACTGCATGTATATGAGAGAAAGAGGGGGATGGGAGTCACTGACAGCCTCATGGTTACAGTAGCAGAGAGTTGATGCCTGAGGGCCATACAGTGGCAGAGTTACGCAATCTGTGGGATGTCATTACAGAAGAAAACCCACAGTGTTGGGAGCTGTCCTGTGAAGACCCCCACAGGCGCCTTACTATCAAACCAAGCCAGATGAAGCACTACAAGATCACTGCTTTTCTAATTTCTAATCTCACAGCTGAGGTGCTGTCACAAGAGAGAGAATCGAAGGATCTTCAGCTAATATGTTAAAAAGTCTCATGCAGACAGTTTTAAAATAGTAATTTGTAGCAGCTATTCCTCTTGCCTGTAGTTTAAATTATGCAACTTCCCCTGTGGGTGCAGCGTTTAGCTGTAGCTTTTTTGTTAGTATGGGGATTTGTAAGGCTTTGTATTGTCTAATTGCTGAAAGCATATTTGTCTTCTATAAAGAGTTGCATTTATCACTGAAATGCACAACAAATAGCTTAGGTGGCTTGCAGCTGGTGGACAGCATGCTGTCAGAATAACATGTGGCTCTGGTCTGGTTCCGCTGACTTGGCAAACTGATGTTTACCTTCAGGGGGGAAGTTTAGAAAAAGAGTCTCACCTTAGCTGCAAGGAGCTGTATGTAGTAAACTAATAGTTTTCTGTCACAGGGCAATGATATGCTCTGGAGTCTGTTTAATCCTGCTACAAGATCTGATTCAGAATTGTTTTGTTTTCTGATGCCGCTACTGATGAAGCTCACAGTCAGCAGTCGGGCCTCAGAATTTAGTTCCATTTTCTTGCTTTTGTTCCCAGCTTTTTATGACCAGCAGGGGAGAAACAGCCTGCAAGCCCAGTTTCTGGAGGTACCTCATAACCGACTTGTCACGAGCCAGTGTGCATAAGCATCCATTTTTTATTTATTCAATAGTAGGAACAGACATTCAGATGTGAAAAGGCTGCACATAAATTTTAATTTTATCTCTACTTTATGCACCAGGAATAACCTTTTGCTACCGCAGCGAAATTATGTTTAAGACCGACATAATTTGGTTTGTTGCCTGTTTGGTGTTGAGCTTCGGAAGTCGTCTTTGATCTGTCTGCACAGAACCATGTGTGAATGCTTCAACAACATCGGGAATCTTGATGACATGGGAGAATGCTGGAGGCTTGCCAGAAGCAGAACCCGGGCCGTGTCGGTCGGTGAAGTTCCTCTTTGATCACTGGACATCATGTGGTGCCTTTACGGCTGGACTTCAGAACTCAAACACTGGGCCGCCCACTGAATGTTTGGCAGCAGAGATGTCAGGCCATTTGAGCAAGATAAGAAACATGGAAGGTTCAGTGGAGGCAGCTTGTTGGTCAGCTTTGTATTTATTTATTTATTTTTTTCAATATTCTTATCTGATAGAAAAATATCTTTGATCGGTTGTATCTCCTATTCTTATTCAAGCTAACAGATGTTGACATTTTCACTTCTTCTTTTTGTGGTTAAGTTTCTGTGCATGTTTGTGTTTTAGCGATCATACCTCATCATCTCTGGTGCAGTGGAGGTTTCTGAAGTAAAAACGAAACCACATTAGTTTGTAGGCATGATTATCAGTGTGCTTGTGCTCGGCATGTTTATGTGATGTTGTGTGTTTGTTAACATCTTCGATCTTGTCCTACATGTGGCACATTTGTTATATAGACAGCAAATTACTTTTTACCCCCATTTATTTTCAGTGCCGAGTGAATTCAGTGTTTCTTTTTAAGGCCCTTTGGACTATAGATTGCCACTGTGACTGCACAAGGTTGTGCATTGCATTTCTGTACTTTTAATGTCACTCATCTTGACTGGTCTTGGGATTATTGATTGGCTGGAAGATGAATGTGTAGCTCACTGATTTATTAAAGCGCTTAGTGTGGTCAGCGACTCCCAAAACTTATGACCTTGGTAACTCCTTAAATTTCATTCTTGTAGCACTTTCACATTAATATATTTCATTTGTTGTTGTTTTTTTCCCCATTGTTTTTTCTTTTTTTAACTCTTTACAAGCCTTAAAAGTGCCTTACATAAGTATTAATCCTACTTTAAATTTTCACAGTTTTGTCAGGTTAAAACCACAAACCTCACTGTATTTTAGTTATAACAAAAAGCAGTCGGTAGTTTTAATGTAAAGCTCAATAAAAAAAACAAATAAATGTATTTTATGAATGAAGACATAAAAAGTGTGCAGTGCATTTATGCTTGGCTTTCCTGAATTAACATTTTGTAGGATGATTTTTTTCCTGCAATTACACCTGTAAATCTTTTTGGGAATATCTTTGCCAGCTTTGAACATCTAGAGACAAAATCATGTCCACAACGTCAATCATATCAGGTAGAAATAAGATTTGAACATCAAGTTTATAACTCTTCCCACATATTCTCACTTGGCTTTAAGTCTTTGACTCTTAGCACATTCTGTATGCTTCAGTTTAAATGATTCCATATTTTAAAGGTTGTCCTCCTGGAAGGTGAATCTCCACTGCAACCTTAAAGTATCATGCAGCTTCGCTGTGTTTGTTTTTCCTTCAAACACAGCATTTTTGCATATAAGCCAACAAGTTGTGTTTTGGCCTCACTCTTCTTGCCACTTCTTGCCTAAACCACTGACTTGTAAAGCGCGTGACCAACATTTATCTTATCAACAGATTCTTTCAGTCTGAGCCTAGCATCTTTGCAGCTGCTCCAGAATAAGGGCCTGTTGGCTGCTCATGTGATGATTACTGCTGTTTCCAAGCCTGTCAGTTTAGAAGGTTAGATCTTGGTATTTTTGCACTACTTTGTCTTATTTGTAATATCTTGAACCTTCTGGTCTGGCCAGATGTCCATTAAAGACGCATCTGTTGTTGTGCAGGTGTTTTGTATTCTGCTGCTTTCAGTCTGTTGTGTAGCAGAGGTGACTGATGCTTGCATGCTGGTACTAAGAGAGGCAAGGGACTCGCCCAGAACCAGATACACCAGAGTGGCACTTATACTGCATTATTATTATTATATGCTTGTGCTCCTATTCATTTGTGTATACCGTGCATTCCAGCTCCTCTTAGTGCCATACAGTGCTATACCAGACCTCATCTACTGTAATTTGATTCTGCCAGCTGAACTCATTTTTTTGTGTGTTTTACGAGCCTCTTAAACTTGGATTGCCCGGCTGTCCATGCTAACCTTCTCCTCATATCATTCCTTTAAATCTTACTTCAGCAAAGAATAAAATCTTTTAAGTTTAAGACAAGATTTAGAGCTTAATTTTTCAGGACAAGAAATCTGAAAACTGGAGTTACCCTAAGAAAAGAGGATTATTGGGATTGAATTACATTTTGTGTAAGAACTGTCTACATTTGCTCACAAATAAGGAAACTGTTATGTAGGGGTCGGTAATTAATTTTGAGCATTGCAGTGCTTGAATACAAGGAGGCCATTCATGCATTCATGTTGTGCATACAACATATCATTAAAGCCAGAGGTAAAGTAGCTCTATTAGCAAATTATTAAAAGGTTTTACTTTTATTTGGGGGGTTGTGCCAGTCAAACCTTTACCAAGTGTCACCAATTTGCTTTTCTGTGTTCAATCTAACTTATTATTTTTCCCAGTTTTTATTTTCCTTCAAAGCTCTGACACATCTGAACTCTCTTCTGTAAACTTTGCTCTATTTCAACATCTAAATGCATAAAAGGAGCAATGTGCTGCTGGTTTCTGGGTAGAAGGTTTGAATTCTTTCTAATAATAAAACAAAACTGAAGGAAAGAACAGTGTGTTATTTCATGTTTATAGTCTGGAAAAGTGTGTGCTTTCCATTTTGTTGCATCCAATGAAGGTGATTGGCTCCCACCATTAACTTTCTGAGCATGGCTGTAATGGATTACTGTATAGCAATATTCTAAATTTAGCAACAATTTACTATGTTGCTGGCTGGATGGCAGCAGGTTAAAATGATTTAATTTATGCATCAACATCTTATGATGTTCTGCGACTAGTTATGATTTACTTGGTTGATTGGTTTACAAAGTAAATGCACACTACAACAGATCTAAATTTTATTCTACATCACCAGCAGATGTTGATTTGTCATTAGATCACATTACTCGCCTTTGGCATTTCTACCCCCAGCTGCACCCAAACATTTAATCTTTTTAGGAATTCAGTCTCCTCTGCTGTGGCCTCAACAGAAAGACTCCCAAAATGACATTACTACTCAGAAAGTATAATGAAACTAGTTTTTGTTTCTCTTTGAAAGTTTTTCTTCTTTCAAATGGTCTTGCATCAATTTTTTCTTTTTAGACGACCGAATGGAAACTATTTTGTGTCCTAGCAGCTGATCAGTTGGTCTTGTTCTCTGTCACTTGTTCTTTCCAACAGCGCACACACAGAAGCTCACAGCAGGTGTAGATGGTAGATGAAAAGCTCTGGTTCGCTGCATGTCGCCTTTGTTGTGAGTGGGGCTGTGCATACAATGCCTCTCTGTGTGGAAATGGTGAGCCTGTTTCGTCCAGAGTGAAGTGTGCGCGCGCGTGTGTGTGTGTATCCTGGGAATGTTGTGCATACCTCAGTGGTTCTCAAAGCTCACTTCATTGTACTTTTCTGTGCAACACCCAAGCAGTCTATCTCCATGAGCTGCTCCTTCTGCCCACTGCCTTTGAACTCATCTTGGTCACATTCAAAAAAGTTTCTTGGAAAAACACTAAAGAGACTGACGGTGTTTTTGCTCAATGATGCCCTTAACATTATAGGGTGTAACTTCTTACCAAATTGAATTTCCTATTCAAATCACACTGTCAATTTATTGATGAAAAGCTGAAAAGGTCATTAGCACAAGGCAAAGTGGTAAGCTACAAGCTTTCATAATAAAAGCACTTATCCGAGTTCTTAGAACATGTCAGGAATAAATAAAATATTGTAACAAGTTGAAATTCACAGTCTTTTAGTGGTTTTACTATTTTTCTCAGTTGCACAATATTACTTACAGAGCTGAGCAAATTAAGCCGGGTACATAAACCTGAGTTGGCAGTCACTCTGACTCCCCTAAAGATCTGCTATTGGATCGATAACCAAAATATGCAGTATCGCGCAGCTCTAATTTGAGCTTTGCCCTCTGTGAGAAAAAGCCAGTCTAATAACGACCTTCTTGTGGCTCGGTGAATTTGCATCATTGCCAATTCCCTCTCGAATTTTTCACCCACTTGTTGCCATTTTGTGTCTTTAAATAAGATGATTTGAGCATAGGATTGGTAGGTTTAATTTCAAAGTCAGGAGGTGATGAGTTGTTTCTACATTACTACTGCAATGTTAAGAACTGTAAGGTATTCTCTTTATTTATTGCTTAGACCACTTTGTTCTGTGATTCAATTCAAGATTACCCACAAATGTGTGCTAAAAATTAAACTCAGTAGTGAAAAGGAGTTGTATCTGTTTTATGTCGTATATTTATTTCTTACAGACATCTTCCATTCTGGTTTTATTTATTTTTTTTGTCTATGTAAAACCGCACTCAGAATCTATATTTTCAGCAGAAACCTTAGGGTAAGTCTCTCATTGTAATCTAATTGTTTCTGCTGTTAGGGCAATGTGTTGGGAATTTACAAAACTCTTCAGGTCCCGTAAGCGAGACAGATGTTACTGTTAAAAATGGAAAAAGAAAGGAGATGAGCACAGAGGCAAAGCAGACAAAATAAAGGAATGTACCACAACAAAAATTAAAAGCAAAATAAATATTGTCAGACCTAGTGAACAAGTTGCTTACATTATATTCTAGTAAAATATACATGTGGTAGAGTTCAGTTGTTTACGTCCTCTGGCAGGAGTTGGGTGTGTGGCAAATTTCCCATGGGGACATATTTCTGAAATTTTGTAAGAGTAAACAATACTTTGAGTGCAATGGATCGAATGTGTAGCAAAACCCCCTTTTTTTTAAGAAAAAAAAAATTACAATTTAAAAGACCTGTTCACAATCTTATGCACAATAAATGTTCAACTACAAGATAGTATTGTTGTTCACTCGAACACATCATGACATGTGGTTTAGACGCATTTGATTAGACAGACCGTTTCCTTTTGATTTCTATGCAAGGGTGTGTGCTAGTTTCTGAATGCAGTGGAAGTGTTGTCCACACAATTACAGCAGGAAATGGCCTGGGTAAATGAGGTATTGTTACCATTAGGGAAGTAATATTCTGAGAACAACATCACTCCATACATGTTTTGATCCAGGCTGTTTGTCCTTCATATGTATTGCTTCACCAACACTCCGCAGACCTGCACTGGAAAAAAGAATGGCGTTGTTTCCAGCTGTTGTTTTTGTGTTAACAAAGCTTGTTCCCCACATCCTTCCTCTCATCTGAGCTGCATTATGTAGAGGAAGAAAGATAGAAGAGATATCAAACGAGTGACCCTAGATAATGAAGAGCACATGCTTCGTCAGCCATTCAGACGTAAAATTGTAAATCAGCTTTATTTGACTTAATTGCCTGTAAAATTTATTTCACCTAAAATCCCAATTATCCTAAAACGGTATCAACCCAAGTGATGCACACAGAAGCTGCAACAAATCAGTCCATAAATCACAGTTTGTGAAATCAAATTGAATGGCATGTGAAATGAGTATTAAACATGTTTACCAAAATGTATTTATTACTTTATTCAAATTTTTATTTTATTAATGATAATATCAAGGCAACTCTTTTAGTAAGCATTGTTCAGGTGTAGTTCTGAGCCATTTTGACATACAAACTACCTTCAGGTCCTAAAGGTTTGGGGCCAGTTCATTTTTTATAGTTAAAAACAAAAATCCCCGAGTACAATTACATTAAGAACTCTTCAACCATAATGAAATGCTATTTGTATAATACCTTGGTATGAGAAATCTTTTTAATAGGCTATCTAATATTATTAAACATGTTGTATATTGCCTTACTTTAATAATATATTTCAGCTGTTGGCTTTCAAAGCATGTTCAACACATTGAGCAATGTGTTGAACACATTTTGTTGATTGGTTCAATACCTATCCCTGTGGTTGGACTTCATTAAATTTAATTTATGAACTAAATAGTTTTGATGTGTGTGTTTGTCATCAACATCTGGTGTAAATTTAATGTTAGTATCTCCAGTCAGAAGAATATTTACAGAGAAAGAAGTGGACATGAGTGGACATAAGTCTTGCATTACAGTGTGAAGACAGCCAGGAGTAATTTTAGAAATAAAAGATCAGAATATACATTTATTTTTGACACACAGACCACCAAGGTGTCATGCACATTCAGTTTTGATTTTATTTTATTGTTTTTAAATCTCCAGTACATTTTTAATATCCCAGTGAGAAGGTTTTGCGAAAGGAACAAACTTGGCCTCTGTGAACTAGGAGAGTCAGGATGTGAGCGACGCTGAGATCTAATGAAACAATAGGCTCAGTTAGCTGCTTGGAGTTCTTTGTTCTATTTATTCTTTGTTCAGTCACATCACACTATCTGTTGGCTAATTTCAAACGGGTCATTGTAGCCTCTTACTTTTAATATAGTTATGTTATGTTTAGTCTGATAAAACTAGAATGCCTGCAAAAGGTAACTGTAAAACAAATGTGGCTGGAATGTTTCCTGTAAACACATGAAATGACTCGCATTTCAATATATATTTCTGTGGAAATGTAAAGTGAGTCATTCTCATAATATTTTATTGTAAAAACGTAACTGGATTTTATCAGTAATGTGATCTTGATACCTTTTGAAAAGTAAGAATAAAACTTTGTACAGATTTTTACCACTTCCTATTTTATTTTTTTCTGGCACATGTTCAAAACTTGGATTTTTTGTTACATATTGAAAGTTTTTTTTTTTTTTTTTTTTTAAATGACTTTTTTATCTGAAGAAAAACAGATTTGAGTATGACATGAGAGTTTGGCAGGGATTCAAAGTTTTTATCTACAGATTTTGCCTGTGAATTAGCTTAATGTGGACACAATACAAGGTAAAAAAAAGAAAACAAATCTTAGTTGCATGTTGGAGGTAAATTAGGACAACTGTTTAGTTTTCAGTGCACAGTATGTAATGACCTGGAGGATACCCTGAGGAAGCATTGGGTAATAAGGAGGAGAGAGATGACTGTAAATGGGAGGGAAGTCCCAAGTGTTCTCACTTTCTGAATTTACTGGAAAGAAGTCAGGTCTGATATGGAAAAGGAGGCAGTGAGTGTTCCTGATCTTTAAACTGTTATTGCTAATGATTTAGAAATGACTTTACATAGCTTAAATATCTTGAATAGTTTCTTTTTGCTACAGGATCAAAATGTCTTCACACACTATTGGTGTTTTGTGTTGCCCTTATTTGCAGTTACATTGACATAAATAAGTGCTGGTTTTCCACCAGGATCCTTCTATCTACTGCTGCCAAAATATGTTTTCCTAAGTCATGTGATACAAGGTGCACAATTTAAAATATATGTGATCTCTTCTGGCAAGAAAAACTCTACAACAATTTTACTAAGTGTTAAGACCTCTGGTTACTTGGTAAAATCAATTAGACAGAATTACTTAGGCTTCTGAAACAGAAACTAAATCAACATTTTGTTTCTGTTTCATTGTTTTTATCTTTTGTTTCCTTAAAATCCATTTTTAATTTCCGTTGTAATGATTAAACTGTTTGGTTTAACGACTGCTCAGGTTGGGAAACCAAATCTGTACTGAAACATTTTTATTGGTGGGGATATTCTCAATAGGAGGAGGAACTTTTTGTATTTAGAGAAATAACCTCTGATTTAATGAAACTTAAATTGAAGTGTTTGGTGAAAATGTCCACTGCTACATTTGGATAAAAAAAAAAAGCTTACATGCCTGTGTAATGTTATGGGGCTGCTTTGCTGCAGGAGGGAGTGGTGCACTGATTTCTGAGGAGAAGATCTTAAGAAATCAGTCACTTAGTTGAAGCTTGGGGACACACAGGTGTTCTAGGTTTGTGTTTGAGCGAGGTGGCCTGCAAACCTGATTTAGTAAAATCAGTTCTGCCATGTGGAATGACTGGAACTCCAGGAAACTATTGTCAGAAGCATATAACTGGAAAATATTTAAAATGAACTCAATTGGGTTTTTTTGTGTGTGTTTCAGAAAAGGAAAAGTTTAATGAAACAGGTGAAGGTTCATTCTTTGAGTGATTAATGTCACCTGATGTAATTAATTCAGACATGTATCTTGCTGAGCTTGAGGATTTTTCTTTTCTGTCATTTTAAAACCACTTGCACTGATTCTGAAGAGAGGCACATAGATTTGCTGACCTAGTGTGTCTGCAGTTAACTCTATAAGTCTCTTTTAAGGGCAGGGAGTGGATTTATCTATGGCACAAGAATGGAGAATTCTGCCTTCCAAGCACATCCGAGTCCAGTTGCTGCTGTCTGCAAGAAGACATGGAGAGCTGTACTGTGAAGTATCTCATTAGTCACTGTTTTTCGTCTTGGAAAAAGAGACACTTAAATTACACCGTGAGGAGTACAGAAGAGGTATTTCTAAAAGCAGATCCTTTGGCTGTCTTTCACGATCACAAGCTTTAAAAAAAAAATTGCAGGAAAACGCTAAAAGGATCAGTGGTAAACCAGGATGACGAAAACTGCTAAGATCAGATTTGGCTCACAAAATCTTTGATTTACTGGCATTGGTATGAAAATTACGTTTTCATGACTTGCCTAGTTAAAAACATATTTAATTATAGAGCGTTCTGCTAATTTATATTGCACAATTTCACTGGCAATGATTTATTATCTGGTTTAACTTCTAAACTTTGCCTTTAAATTATATTTTATTAATGTTTAACAAGGCCTGAAACAATGTGTTGCCAAGTGTTGCTGACTCCAAAGTTAAAAAAAGATGCTATTTTTTTTTTCCATAAAATTGTAGACCCTTCATGTAAATCAGTTAATACAACCATGTACAGCACGGCACATTGTGGTGACATCCTGTTTCCCAGGCTCATTTGTTTACACACCATTACAGATTAAAAACGGCTGATGCTGTGGTTTTGCATTAGCTTTTCCTCTGTTTTTACTGCAAGCAGGTCAAATTACTGCCATGTGCTAGTGCGGCGTTGGTTTCCTAAATTCACATGCTGCTATTAAATTTAACCCCTTATCTGTCACGAGGACGTTGGTGTCCTCATAGACCCGTTCGATGACATGCAAGTGTTTTTGAAGTGATGGTTAAGGGGTTTTAAAAAGATAACAAGTTTGACTAAAAATTGTCTTGTAAGACAAGAGAAACAAAGAAGCGAATTATTATTTTTCTTACTGTAGCCAGTGTTTAACTTGTCTTTCGAATTCATTCTGAGAATTTGAATGAAGACTTGACATGAACAGCCTTTATGAGAAATGTCGATAGCATCAAGTCTTGGGTGGTTTTAATGTCTAAGTAACACTTGTCATATTATTTTAGTGTTAGTATTATTTTTTTGTTCTAGTCGTTCACTTTGCTACGTTCCTAACCCGATTATATAGATTTTTCTTGGCTGGGCTCTTGGAATAAACTGATAAAAGTTGGAACCGGGTGTATTTTGCAGTCTAAAACCACAACTCCCTAAAACTTTGATCTGCACTTTTTTTTTCTTTTTCTGTGATGGTTCATCCTTTTCTTCCACCCATGCATTCTTACGTACTTCACTTTTACAGCTTTGAACTTGCTGGAGCTATCAGTATTTGAATGCAATATGTCACCTCTCCCCATCCCTCATGCATGCAATTCTTTCTTAGTTGTTTTTCTGTCGTACTGGAAAGCTGGAGTCTTTGATGTAAAACCAAGAAACTGGAATGCACATCTCCTTTTCATTGTCCTCGCATCAGGTCATGTTTTAATTATGAATCTGTTATTATTATAAATGGAGATTGTCCTGAATATGATCCGTTTCATTAAAAACGTAATAAGAGGTGATGCAAAGTCTCAATGTTTTGCTTGCATTTCAAAAGCACATCATTGCAACCAACACATGTGCTTTTCATAAAGAGCTCTCTAATGCTGTACCTGCAGCATTTGCTTTGATTTGACTTTTTTTTTTTTATCTCCCTGCAAGAGATGTTGAACTTGCATCATTTTTGTTGATGTGCAGTTGAATTCAAAAGCCAAAACATCACATGCTTAAAATAAAATAGAAATTATTATTATTGTTATTCCTTTACACAAAGTACATCAACCTCTCAACAAGAAACATCATCACTAGATTGTCTACTTGGCTCAGCAACCAGAAGCATGTCAATAAGTCTGGCTTTCATCCAGTGGTGGATCGACTGTGCATGATGTATTACCGCACGTCGCTGTTTAAACAGTGTGCATAATCAATTGTAATTCAGTATCTGCAATGAGCAATACGTTTCAATGTGCATGTCTTGATATTTACGGGATTTCTTTTAGATTTGCCAGGTCTGTAATATTTTCTCCTTGTTGTTGCTGCCTTAAAATTGAGCGCTGCGAGGGTAAAATTTGTCTAATTGTGTTCCAATTAGCTTCAGTTACACTGGTTTATGTACAGTGACACAGATCGATGCATGTGGGAAAGCTTTTATCTGAACACAGTGATGTTCTTCGTCCTGTTGGCCTCACTAAGGGATATAATCAGGCATATATTTGAATCTGTGTGGAGAAAAGAGGTGGAAGAAGTTGGAGGCAGTGATCCTGGCTGTTAAATCAATTCGCCTAAAAAAATAAGCAAATATTTAAAATAGGAGCTCAGTATTTAATGGGGGTGGGAGGATGCTTTTCCCTATCGCTCCACTTTAATCGGAGAAATACACTGCTTAGTCAGAAACAACCAATCAGAGCCAGGAAGAGGATCTCAGAGCTGTCAGTCACCCTCAATCACCATCAAAACACAGCAGCATGATCGGATGTTTCCCCTTGTCTTGTATCTAGAAAATAACAATATAGGCAAACAGTGTGTCTCCAAGTTCTTTAGGCCTCCAAAAATGAGTCGGTAACGTAACTCTGAGGCGAGGGCTCTCCATTACAAAATGACGGATGGCTTCTTTGGACCTCATCAGAAGTAATGTAGATCTTGCTTCAGTCTGTAACGATGAATAAAGATCTCAGCTACAAAATGAAGGTTTCCAGTTATCTTTCGGTCCGACTTCCAATCCATACCTTTGATCATGAATGGCTGAAAGTACAACATCCCAGATTCAAGTGACTGAAGTGAGTTTTATCCATGGGGTGGCTTGGCTCAGCTTTAGAAACACAGATAAAAGCTTCTTCATCTAGGGGACAGACGGTAATCAAAAGAAGTCATTTGAGCTGATTAAGGCGTTTGATCTCCTTTTTGGAGGTTTTCAGATCATGTCCCACTGTGAGAGGACCCCTAGGCAGACCTTGAACTCTCTGGTGACAGTATATTTCGTTTCTGCCCTTTCAACAACTTGGATCTCTCAGAATGAGAATTGAGTGTCTCTGGGGAGAGGCATGTTTGACATTTCCTCCTGAAACTTTCATCCCTCGTGACACAATCTCTGTAAGATGCATTAAGCGAGTGGTTCTCACCTGCTTGGGCTTCGGACCAATCATCCCCCCTTACAGACAAGCCACAAATCCATCAAGAAGAAAATTAATATTTTGTTGCTTTTTGAAGCATTAATTATAGGGGTGAACAATTAGAAATGGTTGTTTTTGTCAGATTCTGTTGCTCTTTTCAGGGAAAAACGCAGGAAATAAATGTAAAATATTTGCTTTTAAGCTGAAATTGCGTATCTAGCTGAGAATCATCCTATTGAAACTGACAAAACTTCAGCAGTAGCCATTTTTATCAATACTCTAGAGAAAAAGTGTAATTTAAAAGCATTTGAGTTTCAACGTTTTGTATAACACTAAAGTCATAAACCTCAATTTGTAGTTATTATTTGGAGAACTGAGCATGTTTTTGCTCCCACTAAGAAAATACAATTTCCAAAAACAGGTATGTGTTCTTGCTGATGGTTTATGGGAAATTAGTAACTGAAAGAAAGCACTGAATAAAGTCAATGACTAATTTTTTGAATACAACTGAGTCACTCCTGATTTGGACAGACTGTAATTGTGTGTTTTTTTTTTTTTTTATCTATTTAGCATTCAGTCGACTGTCTATGAGACCACTGCATTCAATCTGCTATTAGTATTTTAAGAATAATGGCAAGTTGGAGATTTTAGATGCACATCGATATTACTCTTGTCAGTGGACTCCATCTTATATGCTTTGGTTTCGTCAGTCTTTTTTAGGCTCACACTGGAGGATGGCCAGTTCTGTTGGTGATTTATAATTAACCAAGAGCAACTTCAGGATAAACAGATCTTTGCTAAGATATTTCACAACTAATTTGTTAAAAAAAAAAAGTACATAATTTAATTTCCCTTTAACTATCGATATACTATTTCACAAAACTAACCTGTTCACCAGCTTTGTCACACGATTGAAGTTGGAACACCTCCAGTGCACTTCTTGATATTTTTCCTTAAAACAATATATTTTCTAATTATTTCCGTGTGTTTGTGTGCATGTTAAGCTACATTATGCTTCATCTCTAAACTGCACCCAAAGCAGGAGAAGGAACTGCCAGTTTTATGAATCTGTGAATTTACGCGACTGCCCTTAGCAATGTTTATTGTAGAAACTCATCTCGTTACAACACTAAAAAGACCGTTCAGTTCAGCCATCTTGGTGTGTAAGAGTGTTTTATGTTCACTGGACCTGCACACTTGATGACCTCAGTGACTCACCACATGAAAGCTGAGACATGTAGCAATAAATATGGATTCCTGTCTCTCAAATTAATGACAGAAGAATGTTGTATTTTCTGCCATTTCCGTCTGCTTTGCTGCTGCATTACACCCTCTGGGATATACAATGTAATAGTCAACTGTATTGTAAGGCGGTTAATCATAAAGTAATATGTGAACCAGACCTTGGATCCTCAGTTTGATCACCTCATTTCATAAGCTGGCTTTTTTTCTCCCCCTTCTCACTGGACAACTGTGTTGTGCTCTTTGCTTTTGTTATCTCAGGCCATTCTTACAGAGGAACATTAAATGGAGTTTAGTGTGTCTATGACTGGCATGCATGCTAATTGTGGTAATGAAGGTCACCCAGAGGACCAGCTGGAGTCCCTCTCTGTGTCTTCAACACTCTCTGTAGGGAAGTCGCTGCTTGGCTCATTTCTCACCAGGATATCAAAAAAACACCATATGCTCCCCACCTACATCTTCACACCTCTCTTAGGCCTGCCGCTGGGCAGTTCAATCATGGAGCTCAAAGCCAGTGAAGATCTGTGGCGTCCAGTGAGGTGCGCTATCCAAAATGAGGTTAAATCAGTTACAAGTGTCCTGATATGTCCAGGCATTAGAAAAAAAGCTTAGTGCTTGAAACTGTGCAAATTTCTTCTTGGCTTGTTAACAAAATGTGACTACGGTTATGTTAAAAGTGGGAAAAACTCTCTTACTGTGAGAATGTTTGCATCATGTATTTCTGAGCTATGCTTTTACATTTACAGAAATGCCTTACGAGGATGTGCTGAGGCAAAGCTTGATATAAATGCCTAATATTTTTAATCATAGTGTCAATCACTTACGTCATCAGTCATATACAATGACTTCTTCTTGAAGAGGTCGACGTTTCCAACAGCCTTTAAGCTTGGTGTGCATTATTGACAGTCCTGCCATATTTGCAGATCCATCTGTGTGCTGTGAATCATGTCGTGTAATGACTTTTATAAGCTGTGAAACTAATTTCTTAGTTGCAACTTTAATTGTGTGGACTTCACGTATATCTGAAACGTGGTCATAATGCTAGAGTGCTGTGCTTCCTCTTCTGAAGTTGCTTTCCTGATTCAACACTGCACTATTAATTCTGGTTTGGATCCTCTTGCATCTTTTCCCTAGTAATCTGGTAAAATTTTCATTTTTGTCATGAGACGCACCAAGCAGTTGACTAGTGACAGGAATCATCTGATTTTAGTTGGATTTGCTCTGCTAAGTGACCTGTTGTAAAGTCAACAATCAGATTGTCTACTGATTGTGTGGAATAGTTTCGTGTCCCAGAGTTAGAGAAATCAGAGAAATACGTAGAGTGGTGTATATTTATTTTAGCTCTTGTGGCCCTATTGGTCTTTGACAGTAGTGACACAGTAAATGAGCAGAGAGAGAAGGAGGGAAAACATACAGCAAAGGTCTCGAGATCAGACATCTGAACCGGACAGCTTCGTCACAGACTAATAGTTTCCATATTTTGGTTGTCTCTCTACTCTGCTTCATGTCCCCACTCCATTTAGAATTGAAAATTAGATTTGGACTAACTTATGAGTGAGTAGCTTCACAAAAAAAATAAAAAAATAAAAATAAAAAATAAAAAATAGATCAGATATTGGCCACATAATTCTGATCTTTAATTTTTATTTATACTTTCAGTTGTTTTTTTGATTAAACTCTCTTCTAGAGAACCTTTGGTACAAAGACAAATATTATCGAGAGTTTTGTGTTTCAAGCTGTATGAAAAAGCAGGAGTTGCAGCTGTGTGAGATGCATGTCTATGTTAACTCATTTTCATTGGTACAAAGTTCATTTAAACAGCTTTTGTGAAATGATTGCGGAAAAAAAAAAAATCCATTAATTTTCCTCGAAAGTAATAGATGTCTGTGTCAACATGGAGACCGCTCAAGTGGAAAATGAAAATGCTAGAAAACTTAACATTTTCTAAAACTGAGAAAATGTTAGTTTTCTGCAACCAAAGCAGGTGTTGGTGTAACACCTGCACCAGCTTTGGTTGCAGGTGTTACAAGCCAGCTCTATGTGATGTGATATCTTAACGTTTAGCCCCTGTATGGCCACAAAGGTTAGACAGGATATAGTCTGGCAACTTGGCATCTCACTCTCTCCAGGCGTCTGGGTGACTGAACAGGCCTGGTGACAGTCGACTGCAGGGGCTCTATTGGGAACGGCTAAGACCTCCTCTGTCAAGCCAGTGTGGGATGTGCTCTGGTATTTTACATTAAGGGCAGGGCTTAGCATCCCAGCTGGCTCCACGACAAAGCTTCAGCACATGCTGTGTATTAGCGACAAGTCTAGCTTAAGTGAGACATTTTCGTTTTGTTAGAAATGTTATTGTACTTTTGTTTTTATGTCGAGTCATAAGAAATAAAAGCATTATCCTTAACATTCTTAAATGGCAAGTTTTACTGGTGATTGTAAAAAAAATAAATAAATAAGATTTGGTTGGTAAAATAGTTAAAGCTGTCTGATTTTTTTCCCCCTTTAGGCCAAGGATGTAAAAAGGAGAAAAGACATTACAGTATAATATCAATCTTATAATCGCCAGCTGTTTTCCTGCTATGTGGGACATAATTCATGAAAAGACCAGATGGAAACCCAGGCAGGGAACAAGTGAAACGTTTCCATCCTGTTTATGAATCATCCTGACAGAGCAGCGATGCGCACCCCTCAGTGACACCGTTTCCATGTACATTTTGTACATACAACCACAAATCCAATGTGTTTGGATTTTATGCCATTGATCAACATAAAGTATTGCATAATTGTGATGCTAAGCAAAGGATGGATGGTTTTCAATTATTTTTAAAAAGTAAACGTATAATAAATTGACATGCCTTTTTAACTAGCCCATTGTACGCCATCAAATAAAACCCAGTGCAGCCAGTTGCCTTTAGAAGATGGCGAATAGTGTCCATCTATTTATAATTTATTCTCTGTATGAATACAGATGTTCCATTAAGCCCTGGGTAATTTAGACAGTATTCACAAACAAACAGGATCATCAAGACCAAGGAACACAGCAGGTCATGGGCGTGAGCACATCATCTGGTTAGATAAGAGGAAAATAGAAATATGTGAAGCGGATAATTAACTCTGCACATCACTCTGAACACACCATCCCTATGATGAAACATGGCTGTGACAGCTTGCCGGGGGGCTGCTTTCCTTCAGCAGGGACAGTAAGCATTGATGAAATGATGGATGGAACTACATGCAGAAAAGTTCTGTAAGATAAACTGATGAAGGCTGCCAAAAAGCAGCAGAATAACAAACCCAAACTTGCAGTAAGAGCTAGTAAAAGGGTTTGAATATTTTAGAATTGCCCAGTCAAAGGGGAGACCTAAATCACCTTTGACCTCTGTTATAGTGCTTGAAAAATTATGTTCACAAATCCTCTTCATCTAATCTGACTGAGTTAGAGCAATTTTTTCTAAAAATATTAGAAATTCTAAAAAATCTCTAAATGTGCAAAGTTGCTAAAGACCTACTCCCAAAGTCCTGCACTTGTTATACGCATCATTGGGTGCTTCTACAAAGAATTGATTGTAGGACTCTGGATACAAATACACACCACATATAAATATAACGATTTAAAGTTATATTTGTGAACAGACAAATTATTGTAGTCCATAATTTCATAACCATCAAGTTCTAGTTTCTAATTTATTTCCCCTTGGAGAAACACTTATTATTTGAGCACTTCAGCACTATGTGGTATGTTTTCAATCTCCCAAGCATTTTTTTGGTAATAATCCTAGTCTTTCATAAAACAGCAGTTAAAACAAAAGAAAAACTAGAACTCAATTCCTGCATCTTAAGTAAGTTTTGTCTTGCTTTTGAGACTAAGAAAGAATTTGTATCTTCAGATGTTTGTGCCAAGATCAGATCATCTGAATATTATGTTTTGTCTTCTTTCTTAATATCTAAGATGCCACGTTTATCAAAAAGTACAGGAGCTGTGGGCACCTTGTGTAAAATCCTGGCTTTAGTTCTTTCCATAGATTTTCTATTGATTTTAGGTCGGGTGATTGGCTGGAGCACTTTATTTACTTTCTCTGAGACCAACTGAGACTTCCCTTGGCTGTGTGTTTGGGATCAATGTCTTCCTGAAATATCCAACCTGATATTGTGACATCTATATATATGCATTTTAAAAACAAACATCCATTACACAAATTACAAAATAAATACAATAATAAAAAAATAGCATAAGAAAAAAAATAATCTTAAGAACATATAATAAAAAGACAAAGTTATATTAACATGCATGCTGGGAAAATAATTCCATCAATTCAAGTAAATTTCTCATATATCGCTCCATGTTTAAATCTCAGGTGGTTGCACAGATCTGTGGAGTTGCTGAGTTGTCCACAGTCCACCGATCAATACCGCACACTGTGTTATTGATCTGTGTCGTCTCTTACAAGCCAAAGTTTTCCCACATAAATAAACTGATTTGACCTTGTTTTGTTTTGTTTTTCACTTTCCTCCTTTGCTATTTCATTCCTTTACAGTTTTATTAAATGTATTTATAGTATAGTTAACCTGGAGTTTTGGAGGGTTTTTTTTTGTGTGTGTATGTGCGTGTGTGTTGCAAATGGCATAAAAGTAATATTTTGCAGTTAAACTAAAATAAAGCAACAGATTGAAAGGGCACACCAGTTCATTAGTCTCACTCTGGCAATCTTGGAAACCCTCTAATTGGAGTCCTTCTTGTCAGACTCTGATGAATTAAGCGTTCACAATATGGCTGCAGAAGCATATTGTCAGGGCGCACTTGCTTCATCCTCCAGGTGGCATAATGCTGGATGATTAGGCCTAGTGTCCCTCAGCATATCGGTACACCTGATCAACTGAGAATGGCTGCTATCGTGAGGGGAAAACGCCTCTGCAGATTATTTTTTTTTTCTTCTGTAGCTAGAGGATTGCACTGCCATGAGCCACCGCCCTTCAGTGAACACAGCTCCTGTAAAGTGGTTTCCCCTCTGAGGAACATAATATTCAGATTCTCAATATTGACAAAGCTGATATTAGATATCTGTGTGTGTGTGTATGTGTGTGTGTATATATATATATATATATATATATATATATATATATATATATATATATATATATATATATATATATATAAACACACACTGTTGTAGGGTGCCCTATTTTTTTTATGACATTTTAAACACTTGAAGCATAGTGCATTCCTGTATCATGTGACTGCTTTGACACTTATTTTGTTCTCAGACAGAAGAATAACACACATTGATTAGAAACATATGAGCCATTTATAAATTATCTGACGAGTAGTTTTTGTTAGGGTTTGTTTATGTTCTGCTGACAGATTTTATTCTGCTGAACCATTTCAAGGAGAAACTGGTTGGGACGGGAAATGAAATTTATCCACCTAAAATCTAATGCTTTCATTTTCTGACCTAATATGAAATTCACTGTAAGAATCTAAGATATAGGTATCAGTTTTTACTTTGGAAAGTTACTGAAAACAAGCTTAAACAGTGAGCTAAAACTCTGGCTTTTTCATGTGCTCACATATTCACCACATAATAAATATAGCACATAACATTTTCTTTGAATTATATGGAACTTTGGAAAAACATTTAATTTAAACCACGTTCTGAAAAGCCATGCTATCCAAGTGGCTTTAACTTGAAGTGAACTTTAATAAAGTCTATGTGTTGTAGAAGAGACTTGAATGGCTTGTTCACAGGATTTGTCCCTTTAATGTGTTGTCCTTGAGTGAGTGTTATAATTGGATGGATAACAGATGTGACAGGAGGCGAAATGCAGCTACAGCCGTATGTAGTGAACATCTCATTTAGCTTTGGAAGTTGTGTGTTTAAAGCAGCTCTGAGAAAAGGATTGATGCGAATTTCAAAGGATGAAGACACCTCACACACTTTTGAATATATTAGCTGGGCACAATGTAGTTATATGTTATAAAGAATGTGAATCCTTTCCTTCCCTCTGGAGATTACCAAAAGGCTGCCTACACGTCCAGATTGCAAATGTTTTATAAAAAACAGAATGACATTACTGTCCTCTATGTCTCCCTATTGTCTGGATGAAGCCTTACTCTCTCTCACTTTGTTGCAGCCTGAATGAACCAGGCTGTAACAGCAGACATGCCTCAAGACATTATAGAAAATATAATTTGTTTAGTTTTTTAATATTGTCTTCAATCTCTGAACTTCCTCTGATTACATTTGTTTATTTGCAACACCACAAATGGAAAAGTGAGTTTTTTCTTCTTGGTACTCATGTCTACCTGCAGAGTCAAGGCTGGCCACTTTTGGATTATTTTCTTTGTCCACCAGTCAATTTTGTGGTCCATCTCCAGTTGGTCACTATTCTAAGTCAGTGGTGTCTGTATCTGTTCTGTGGGTAGCTTTTTGATCCCTGTCCTACGGTTGTTGTTTACAATGACAAATGTCCTCCATTATTCAATTGGTGCCTTGCCACTGCATGGTAACCATCTTGCCTACCAAACTCCACCAACACAACAGTTTCAGTGTTTTCCATCCCATGAATGACCTTTGTTTTAGAGTGCTGATTGCTAGCCTGGCCTGTGCTGTGGTTTGTTGCACTGCCAACCTTTTCTCTGAGGATAAAGGTTTCTCAGCCTTTATCTTCTGTGTAAATGTAAATAATAGTGAGTGTTGTAGAGAGATGCTGCAGGATTAGGATGTGACATCATAGACAGCTTTCGCTTATTAAATCACACTCGTGGCAAAATTAATTGAAAACTTACCAGATTTTCATTTATTATGTTGTATTATACTGACTTGAGCAAATTCAAAAACGAGTTTTCAGATTTATTTGGTGCACAAGGATGATGATAATGGATTTGTAATCTATCCTTTGATAACATTTATATTTCATAATGAGAGGAGGTCTTCTCGTCAAGCCAAACACTGGGACATTTCTTTGCTGTGGAGCACTTAGCTTCCATTAGTTCCTTCTGCTTTCATAATAATATGTAAATGGATTTTAATGCGTCAAACTTGGCCCTGGCCCTTATAACTTGCTATCCTTTTATAACCGTCTGCTTCTCTGTGTGTGTTTTTGTCCCACTCAAATGAGATTACCATGGTGACTTGATTTATTCAATAATGGAGTGAAGAACATATCTGCTGTTAAAGGAAGTGGCTTGATTTTCTTTTTTCTTTTTCTTTTTTTTTTTTGCAAGAGGTCCTGAAGATGTCTGTTGCTTTCAGGAAACAGCTTAATTTTTTCCCAGTGATCTAACAAGGTGTTATTGACCTTTAACCACAAATGACACAATGACGGAGAGAAATCTCAGACAAAGGCATCTGTTTAATTTACTTTTTATTAAAATTCTTTATCAAAAATCCATGGAAAATTATCAAATAACAGAGCAACAACAAGCTTTTCTCATAATGTTGACCAATTATTTGAACAATATCTTTAGCAATGTGCTACAAGTCTTGAATAGGTAGGCCTTTATGCCATTACCCAAATCTTGAGCGTCTCCCACAGATTAACACAATTGTATCAAAACTCTTACTGGGTCTCCTCAAAAGAGTAATATTGCATCCAGTGGGAAGAAACATGTTTGTAAAATTAAAAGATTACTATAGAAGGATTACCTAACTTTGGGCCTAACTATGCCATGCTAACTTTTTTTGCACACCCACAAATGTAAAAGGCTCCGTATCACAAGATTGTAAATTACTTTAAAAGACCACTTTAAAGTCAATTGCAGTGGTGTGCAATTTAATATTTCAAATGGAAAATCTTTGATTTGGATGGTTAGCATTGTTAACAGCCGTCCCTGTTTTTGTCTTCTGTGAAGTATATTGATCTTTATTTTAACTGGGATTTTCAAACAACTTCAAACGCCTCACATGTCTCGCAACAGAATTTCAAATAAGATATCTGTACGACATTTAGCTTTCTCTTATTTGCTGGTTCCAAATTAGGATTGATCAAATATAAAATCTAATGATTCTGTTTACAAACAGATTTCTCTGTGCATCTATGATGACCATTGTTTTTTTGTTGTTGTTGTTGCTTTTTTTCCAGTTAAGGTGTAACTATCAATGTATGAATTGCTAATGATGGTGGTGTTAAATAAAGGATCACAACACATAAGACAGTATTTGGTGGTACTATGCAAGCATGAGGGTCTTTTTAATTATTTCCCACGTAGGTGGTCCTTCAAGCAGAATTTGCCTTCATGGTGTCAATTTCATCTGATATCTCACATTTCCATCTTAACCACCACAACTGTGATAACAATTTCTTGAGCGTTAGCTGATCCAGGGAACGTTTCCTCTGTGATCTTCAGTCTGTACATGTTTCCCTTTCAGCTGCAGCGCTCACACACAGAAAAGAATAACAAGAGATAATTCAGTGCAGGATTTGAGTGTGTGTCACCATGAGAGTATGAGAAAGGGGAAGAAAGGAACACCAACATAGCCTTTCTTGGACAGCCAGCCCACATAGGAACAATATGTTTGGCTGCCTTTCAGTCACTTTAAGCTTAAGTTTTCCTTTTTTTTTTCCATTCTGTGTTTATCTTTGATCCTTTACTCATACTTTATTGTAATAAATCAATAACGGGTGCATCATAGTAAAATTTGAAATTAGTCAGGTTTTAAAAGAGAAGCGTGCAATCACGTTAAAATAAAGTACTCCCATTTTCAAATCCAGTAGCTTATGTATCGGGATGAAAATAATCAGTTTTTTAACAGATTGAAAATGTGTCTAAATCTAATTTTCAAATTGGATAAAAGCCCACAGCAGACTTGATGCTGGCATTGTTGATTAAAAAAAGATTAAACCAAAGACATGGAAAGAAAAGGAGCATCAATGTATTGTGAATTAAATGAATTTCTTTTAAATAACTAGACATCAGTGTGAACCACCTCTAAAATAACACAGGAGTTTGTTGTCAAGTGTAAACTGACACAATGGCAAAAAGGAAAGACCTCAGCAATAACTTCCATTGTTGTTGCCAAGCAAGCTGGTCAAGGCTTAGCTTAATATTAACTTCTGAAATTATCAGACAATTATATATATTGTTTTTAGCATCAGAAAGCTGGGTTCCAGCCAACGGACACACTTTAGCAGGCCCTGTTTAAATTTCTTCAGAAATGTTCTAGTATAATATTGTTTCGAGAATTTTCTTTTCACACCGACGGCATCAATTGATCTCAATTTGCCGTCAGAGCAACTCGGAAGTTACATTTTTGTAGAGGTTGGCTGAACATTTTCTTCTTGCTTGATTGCCATTTCAGTAAAGCCTTAGAACTTTCAATAATTGTGTTAATATTCAAGGGAGATACCCTGACAAGAAGGCAGTGAACAGCTGATTATGAAATTGATTTGAGAGCCTCAGAGGTGTCTGACAGCTTCATTAAGACGTTTGTGTTGATGTGTCAACAGTTTAACTCCGTGGCCTTGAGACGTTTCGTCTTCCACGGATCCGCTGACGCAGTTCGGTGATCTGGTCTTAGTAGAATGTTTTAAATTTTAAAAAAAATTAATTTTTTTAAATTTTCCCCTCACGATAGCAGCCATTCTCAGTTGATCAGGTGTACTGATATGCTGAGGGACACTAGGCCTAATTTAATTTAATTTAATTTAATTTAATTTTTTTTTTTTAAAAAGACTAAAAGCCACAAAGTAGTTTGATTGTGATTTGCTTAAAAAATGTGCAAATGACACAGATTGGTTTAATATAAATCTCACATTTCTTATGAAGTGTGGTTGACACAATTTTTCTCATATTTGGAGTAACTCTGTTTGTTTTGAAAGGTTTAAAAATGTCGTTGGTCCAGGATGTCGGTCAAACCTGCTGCTGAAAATTATCCCTGCCGAGACAAGAAGATGGTGAAATCAACATCCGATCACTTTGGGTGTCGTATTCTGTACTTTTGCCCTGCTGTGATTGGCTGCTTACTTTAGTTCACAGCACAATTAACAACTGTGGAAAAGTGTGACTGGACGTTAGAAAAACCTTTGGACTTACTTGAAGAGTCCTGTCCATAACGTTTGTTCACTTCCCTTGTGTCTCATGAAACATTTATAAGGTAAAAGACACATTGCGAAGTTTTCACTGCTCTACCATCTGTAAAATTTAAGGCTGAGATTTTCAGATACTTTTTTTTTTCTCCATAAGTTGATCAGAATAATTTAGCAGTGACAGTCTAATGTTTACTTAAAAGAAGTGTTATGTACTTGCTTAAAAAGTAGTTTTGATGGTGTTTTGTAAAATATTATATATACGACACTGCTACAATGGTGCAGTGACCAGTGCAGTCTCTTACATTAAATGCCAGAGTGAAGGATGTAAAATGCTAAGCAGGATTTGTTTGTGGCTCCCAGGCTGTATGCAATGACAGATGTACTGCCAAAAGAACTGCACTAAATTTTAAAAGTACTTTTTAATATTTATTTTATAATTTGTGCAAGAAAAATCATCCATCTGCTGTGATTTGAAATGTTTGTTCCTTATGGATGGATAAATCACAAAGCTGTCATTAAATTAAAATTGTATTTATTTCTTTTTACATCTTAACATAAAAATTAATCTGGAGAGAAACTAACTGATTTGAGGTGTCAGTTAGTTTGGTTACCATGTTTGTGCCTAAATTAAATTGCACATTTGCAGATAACTGAAAACCTTGTGCTTTACCTGAATCCAAGGCCGCTTTCTCCTTTGTCGGCATATAAAGTTGTTATGCATTTATGAAATCTAGTCATTTCTTGTTTATATCAGAGTTTACTTGATAAATTTCAACTATCAGTTTGTTACTTATTAAATAAAACCTCATTGCAATTTCTGTTAAATCAGTTTGGCTGAAGAATGTAGGATAAAGCCTGTCATGGATTTTTTTTTTTTTTCTGGGAGACATATTATTATTATTCCAGTGGCAGATTGTAGACGGTAGATGGTCTTCTGCCCTTCAACCCAGTGGTTGATTGGACCCTACTGTCAACATCTTTATACAATCTTCTCATTCCTAAAGCTATTAGTCATCAGTGTCACCGCCGCCAGGATCACTGATTGTTGACTTCATTTCTGTCTTTGCTGCCACTGTTTGAATGACGAAGCAATGAGCGATTGCTTCTATAATTCTGTCTGTCGGTGTGTTTGTACGCCCGTTTCCTTTCACTGTACCTCCAGCATTAACTGCAGCTGTCAAAATGGATACTCTGAACACAACCATACATCTCTTGAGCTGTAGGAGTTTCTTTCAGCCCTACCTTTGTAAGACATTCCTCAATATGGGTGCAGTGCACCCTGAGTGAATTGAGTTGCAGCTAGAGGGAAAATAAATAATACCCGACAGCTGTTAGTGATGTTTTCTTTTTTTTTTTTTTTTTTGATGTTGTGATAAGAAACGGCAGAAAACCTTGTATCAGAGATAACGTAATTACACATGTCTTGTTCCTGGTCTGGGGTGAAAAGATTAACACATACCGAATTAAAGTAATCAATCCCTAGTCCGGTCCTCGAGAGATACTTTTCATGCATTCTTTACTCTGCAGAACTTAAATTATTGGAATTTAATTATTAATAAAAATATTATTATCCGTATGTGGAAATGATGTATAAAGCTGGAGTACAGAAAGTTAATGTGCAGCATCCTGTAAGTAAGTTTAATGTAGGATGTTTGATCAGACTAATAAATCAGATGTTTGTTGTGAGGTTAAGGCGAGTTGTTCATTGTTAATGATCTCTTGTTTTGCTGTAAGCTGAATAATGTATTTAATATTTTTCACTCTAATATATTTCACGCTTACCACTTTCTTACTCATAGGAAAAATAACAAGAATAATACCTTCAACAAGCAAGTTAGATCTAAAAAAAGGTTAAAATACTTCACAGTTTTGAGAAAGAAAGGGATACTGTAAATTGTATGATTAATTTGGAGTGTGTCAAACAAAATTTCTTCAAGGTCTCTCAGTCAAATTCAGATTTGTGATCCTGTCATGCGGTTATCCAGTCCATCACTGCTTCCCTTAAGGTCACTGCTTGGTAGGTTTTCTATGTCTTAATGATGTTTAGGTGTCATCTTTTTCTGTCAGCCATACTCTCTCCCTGCTGATTCTTACTCTGCTATTCTTTCTGTTTTCATGTCCTTCATTTTCAAGCTATATTTCTTACTGTTTCTGTCCTGATGTTTTGTCTTCCTTCCACTGACTTGTAATTTTAGTTTTTTGGTTTTGCAGTTTGTTATACTTTTTTAAAAGTCATACACAACTCTCCAGAAAAGTTTTTTCTTTGATTTTATTTATGTTTTATTCATTTCATTCTTACCACCTTAGCATTATTGTGGATCTGTCTTTACTAATAAAAAAAATAAGAGTGTATTTTAGGCAAATAACTGTTCTGCATTGCTTTCCAATGCATTTGACACTGAAGGATGCAAAATGTGATTACCAGATAAGCCAAGCTGCCACAGATCATTTGGACATGTCAAAAAATATATATGTATAGACCTTTCTGCTCACACATTATGTAAATGACACATGTAGCTAACTATTCAACACAACTTCAACTCAAGTATTATAGTAAAGACCCCTTAGTTTTCCCCCTGATTTTTTTAAAAATGGTGGAATCTCTGCTGCATAATTTTGTCAAGTATAGATATTTTATTAGGTTATTGATCTAGATTTTTGGTTGCTAGTTGTTGTATCTTTAATACATAATTATTATTATTATTATTATTAATAATTTATTTTTTTTTACTTTTGTTTCCACAGTGACAAACAAGAAACCGTCCCATGTATCCCTCACTAAAGTGAAGCAGTTCCAAGGATCATCTGCCTTTGTCAAAAGGTCACAGTGGACAATTGATCAGCTACGGCAGATTAATGGCATCGACTCCAACAAAGTACGTATTTACAACGCCGCCAACAAATGAAGCATTTTACATAAACATAAAACTTCTTACTTGAGCTTTCCCTGTAATAACACAAAATGTTTTAATTTGTTTTTGTCTTATTTACTTGTTTTTTCAACAACTCCTCTCTGTAATGTCAAACCTATAACGGTTTACTTGTTTACTCAAAGGACTGTCCAGAATTTGACCTGATGTTTGACAATGGTTTGGACCAGTGGGTTGCCAGTTCAGCAGGAGAGAAGTGCACCTTCATCCAAATTCTTCATCACACCTGCCAGCGCTACTGCTCGGCACGGAAACCAGAGTTCATCAACTGTCAGTCAAAGCTGCTTGGTGGTAAGATATTTCCAAAGTAAAAAAAAACAACAACTAATTTTTTAAAATCTAGTCAGAAAACCATGGGCGTATTGTGACAGATTCACGGATGTAACCCTGTGCTGTAAGCCAGAATCCTGTTATGTGTGATGACAACCAGCACCTGGTGTGTATGAAAATGTATGCTTATTACTTGTACGCAGCATCTGTTGTGTGCTCAGTTGATGCTTTGTCAAAAGAGGAAGGCGAAGGAATAGGTCATCTTTGACTAAATGCATTTTTCAAGGTTAAGGTGGTCTTACAGCACAAACACATCCTTTAATACTTTAAAATTTTAACATTTAATTTCCATCATAACAGTCGGCCAGTTCCATCATTAACGATTTGTAAAATACTTACCATATTTGATGCAGCATTCCTCTTCTTAATGTAGAATTACACTTTGACATGACTGCTTCTTGCTTTCTCATACTGATACTAAATGAAAGAAACCAGAGAAACAATTTAAAATAATGTCTCCTTTTGAGTGTTACTCAGCAAGTGAAGATGCTTGTTTAAAGCCATTTTAACATATGTTGGTCTTAATTGTTACACTCACGTTAAACACGCTGTTGTTGACGTGATGATGGTGCTTTTTATTATAATTCTGGGTGGTTTTATCAGATTATCCTCAATTCCCATCTCAGAACATCAGTCAGTTTGCCCTATTCATAAAAACAATTTGTTGAAAACTGAATGTCCAAAACCTTCCTGCAAGCTCCACAAGATTCAGGACTCGGTTATGGGAGAGGTTTGCGGCATTTCTTCCGCTGTTAAGAAATTATTTAATATGCACTGCATTGCAGTGAGGTGAGTTGTTGAGGCTGTCGTCACTCATCCTCTTACTGCTTTTTATGTTTGTCATTGTGTGTGGGAACTGACTATCTATCCATTGATGATAAAGATGCCGTATCTTCCCAACCTTCCTCTACATTGCTTTGACCTCCCTCCTACATTCATGACCATGTCCATATTTAACATTTTTCAGATGACTTTAGTTCATAGTGTGAAACCTGTGTGCGTAGGTGGGGAAGTAGCAGTTTCCCAAAGAGCAAAAACTGTTTAATGCTTTTCAATGAAACATGTTGAGCAAAGTTGCTCTACAACCAGTAAATTTGAAAATGATAATTTTCGAAATATTATTTACATTTGTCTTATTTAAAAAAATAATAATAATCTGTGCACCAAGCTTGCTTCTTGGTAGACGTCAAACAGTAAATCCAATCTTTGCTAATCTGCCAAAGATTAGCAGCTTTGCTTTCTCTGGATCTGTTTAGCATGACTGATAGAAGAGATGTCTTTAAATCACTCAAATAATGACAAGAAGAATGGGGGGAATCCCAGACTGCTGCCAGTTCTGTCTACTCCAGTTTAAGTCTCACACCAGTGCAAAACAAAAATCATGACGCTGCTCAGGTGTGGGACCCTAACTGTGGATGGGCTCTATCTGCAGAAACGCGTGGAAGGACAGGCATTTATAAGCTTAGAAATAGCGTGAATATGATTAAATGCAGCTAAATTGAGTGGAAAGTAATGCAAGACAAGCATTCCTTCACTATTTAAGAAAGAAGAATTGATTTTACACAGTTTAACTTGATTCAGATTCAAATTTCTTTTTGCAAACTACTTTATAAAAAAAAGATCACTATTCAAAATGTGATGCCATTAGTTAGTTATGTAAGAAGCAAAGTCAATATTAATGCATTGTTTGAGACAGCTGTAAGTCTCTTTGTGGCCAGTTTCTCTGTCTTCTTCTGCTGATCTGTGAATGTCTATTTTATCCAGCCTATAAAGATGTCATTAAAGGTTTTATATCCTAGCAGGGACTTGCATGGCATTAATGGAGAACTAAACTTCTAAGTTATTTACCCTTAACTTAATGATGATAATAATAATAGAACTAATTTAAAAGTAACAAACAAATCAAACTTGTTTCTGGCTGATGTTTTCTCATCGCAGAAGGCTTAGATACAGTCGTTTACCACTGCAAGGTCTATTTCAACAGAATGAGGAAAGTGCCATATCGTGGTCCTCCTCAAAAACAAGGTAAGCACTGCAAAACAAAAAATACGTATCTATTAATAACAGTACGTTGACTTCCCGGTGTCATAAATTATTTTACAGATATGAAAAAAGAAGAATCCCAGTTGTTCGTTTTGGATAGACTAACCTTTTTAAATGTCGACTATCAAAAGAAGGATATGAGACAGGAGTTTTAATGAAATGTTTGTAAATTAGCTGTTTAACTGAAAAAGACAACCTTACTGGGGAAAAAGCACAAATGTCTAATAAAAAATAAAAAATAAAAACCGCTGTGATTTGTTGTCTCAGATTAGTTCAGTTGCAGCCATTTGTTTTTCACAGTGCTTCATTTAAGCACAGGGACATCTTTCACTTTGCATGTGGCACTGCAGAAGTCATGCAAATGCTGATAATCAAAGGTTGGGAGCCAAGAACTCACTGCCTTCACCCCTCACTGTCAGACTTTGTGCAGACTCGCTAATAAAAGGCTGTTCAGAGATAAATCATGATCTGGTGTCCAAGGACAGCACAGTTACAGTCTGCATCCTCACTAATGCTGTTTTCTGTGCTGCTGTTTAGATTGTCTCAGACTATGATTTATGCTTTCTTGGGGTAATAATGACAGAAGTTGTGTCATTCCTTTTGCCTGTAACAATCAAAACATTCATCCTGTTTGGAAATGATTGTGTGATAGTGGCATTAATCTGCTGTTTGGCGACGCACCGTAGAGACTGTTTATCAATGCTCATTATCATTAAACAAACTAATTAACCTGTTATTAAATCATTCAGCAGAAGATTATTCAAATCCCCGAAAGGTTCAGATTTAAAGAGATTATGTTTATCTGCTAGGAAATGAGACACAAGTCTCTCAAAAGATTAAACAATGTTGAAAATAAATTAAACGTTTTACATTTTATACATGTTGAACATTATTCATGCTCTTCTCAATCATTAGTGGATTTTTATTTTATTTTTTTACAAAGGGCCGATGTTTGATATCTGATATCTGATTTGATTTATTGTTTCCTTCAATAAATCAAATCATCATTTATCAATAGAAGTAGGTTATTAACATTTTGTTTGATCTGACATTTAAGTGTGATCAGAATGTTACTTTAAACTTAGAATAGCTTCAAACACCACTTCTTGATTACACAAGTTACAACCTAAAATGTTAAAATCTTAGTAATATATTGTTTGAATACATTGACAATCTAAGGATTTTTTTTTAAATCTTTGCTTATACAGTTTGTGTCATTTACAAGATAAATCTGTTTTGATAAAACAAAAGCAAACAAGAAAAAATATATTTTTATATATATGCAAAGTCTGGATGAAGTGTCGCAGAAAATGCTATAGAAAATACACAGGTTCTGAGATTAGAGGAATATTTTGTGCTTGATTAAAAACAAGAATTAAACAGGACTCCTAAAAGACAGTGAATTTACTTTGATGGGGGGGGGGAGGGACTTCAGAAGGACCATGGACGAAAACAATTGGAATCAAATTTAGTTGGAGTGGAACGGGGTGTAGCTTGGAGAGATTCCCTCCATGTTTGAACCTTTCCTATACGTTCATTATGCTGCTGTTGGTACTGTCAGAATTTGCATTAATTAAACTGCAGGAGGTTACTGCAGCAGCGAATACCTACAGGCTCCTTTCACGTCTGTTTTTCTCTCTCCCTCTCTATTCTCTACACAATTTAGCAGATTAAAACAGCAGTTTTCCTAGTTTAATAGTCTACATTTTACTCCTCTACAAAGCTATTCAAGATAGATAAATTTGACTGCATTTTTTTGTTGGATATTTTCATGAATATTTTCTTTTTGCTAAGCTTGAAAATTCCATACAAAGCAGGAAATAGGATCTTCTTTGTTCAGGGTAAAGATTATGTGGAGGTGATTTTTTTTAATTTTTTTTTTTAAACCCCAAACTAAAGAGTGGGTTATTGTGATGAAACAAGACGGCACACTAACTTTCAGTTCTAGAGATTAAATAATCTGTTCTATACCTATTATAAGATAATTAAAATCTTACTTAGAGTGTACAAAATCTCACTACTCATATGTTCCGATTCACTTCCAGGATGAAATACACTGCAGTGTGTATCCATGATTTTTTTATTTATTTATTTATTTATTTTTTATGTAGCATTGTTTGTTTTTAGAGTTAACAGTATAATCTCATAAACGCCTCAGGAAATGTGGCTCAGCTGTCGGTATGAGGTTTCCATTGATAACCATCAGATCATTTTCTGAGTATCACAGGAGCTCGGACTCTTGTCTTGGAATCCACTGTCCAACTTCCTGGTTTTGTTTCTCTTTGTTGAAAGCCTGAAAACAACTTCTTTGTTGGTTGAGTTTCTGCTGCCCAAAAAATGCTAGATTATGATACAAAATGGACTGAGAAACATTGGTTTACAAAATCTTTACAACTTTATTTTTTGTTCAACATACTTGACCAGATGGGGGGTTGGGAATCATTTGCCTAAAAGAAAACAGTTGTGAGTTTTAGCCTACAGCTGTTACTGCTTTATGTGAATGTATTGATTACTAGTCATATTCCACTGTAGGATGAGATATCGGCATTCGGTTTGAATCACAGGAACTGCGCCACACAACACACTCTGCTCCTTCACATCTATTTTGAGTTGCAATGTTCCAACTCCCTTCCCTCCTCTGAAACCGTTGCACAGCCTCCCCACCCAGCATTTCTCTAATTACATTCTACAGTACACTTGGGGGTAGCCGGTGCAACAGCCTGCCACTGATTTCTGTGAATAGAGCAGGGAAAGCTCCAGAGGACAGAAAATGGTAGGCAGACAAATAAATGAAGATGTTCTTTTTAGTGCGAGGAGATGAGTGCGGGGGTTTTACAGCGGGTGAAGGGAGCACGACTCCCTGGGCTCCCCTGGATGACGAGGAGGAAGAGAATTAAGAAAAATCCGTGATAAAGGCGTAAAAGGTCTGCAACTTTTTATGAAAGTTTGCTTTTACAAAGTTGAGCAATGGATATTATCTTGTGTCTGTGTCTTCATTTTCTATGAGCGTTAATGTAAATATGTACCCCCGTCCATGTCTGCAGATCTTGTTCTAACAAAGGGACTAATTCTGAAGAGCTACCAGGTGGCCTCGCCGTCTGCTTTTGGGCTGTCATATAATCCAGTGCAGTGGAGCTGACCCAATTATCTGTCACTCACCATACCCGTCAAGGGACATACACTTACTATATTGGAGTTTCATGTGGGAAATAATAGAATCCAGGTTGTCAGTTTCCAAATGCACTCAGTTTCCCCTCTGCATTATGTGCATGTCCTCTTGTGAGCCACCAAATGTATGTGTAGGTCACAACCTAAAAACGTTTCAGATGTTTTCTTGTTTGTTTTGTTTTTTTCTGAACTGACGAGGTGTCCTTAGGTACAGATCTAACAGAACTCCCATCGAGTAAGAGACTAATCCCTCATCAAAGGAAACATCCGCAGGGCTGCCGAAGTTATCTGAAGTGATCTTTGTTCTGTCTTTATATCCACCTGTGGGTTTCCAGGGCAGCCCAGGAGGCCAGCTGTCCTTTATCATGCTGTAAATTAGAAAATAGAGTAATAAATGTTTTGCTCAAGAAGTTCAAAATGAAATAAAGGAAGTGGCAAACCCTTCTTTTACACTCTTAGAAATTGTCGAAAGAAGCAGATGATTGTATTAGTTCTGTTGTCCAGTTTATGGATCGGGTCTGCTGATGCGTTTTGTGGCAGGTGCTTTGGTATTATTGAGTTATTACTGATCTAGTTCACAGTACAGGCTAGACTTACTGCCCCTTGTCACTGATCCTATTTCTCAAAGAAAAGTCATGGAGAACCTCATCTTTTGCAGATTATGTGGCACCGTTGGCATCAGCAAGCCAAGGCCTGCAGTGTACACTGGAA
The DNA here is from genome assembly GCF_001443285.1 of Poecilia latipinna. Taxonomy (NCBI): domain Eukaryota; kingdom Metazoa; phylum Chordata; class Actinopteri; order Cyprinodontiformes; family Poeciliidae; genus Poecilia; species Poecilia latipinna. The sequence continues at coordinate 55,105 of NW_015113228.1, read as the reverse complement.
AACTTTACATCCCAAGCTCCTCATGGTTGTTAAGGTAGACTGTTCACTCTGGGTTTTTGGTCAGTCTGTCTGAAGTGGAGGAGTTCATGTCCTGTTCATAAGTGATGGCAGGAGATGGATAGGAGGACTGGAGCCTCGTCAGAAGTAACATGGGTACTACTTTGGATTCCCATTGTTACGAAAGAGCTGGGCCAAAAGTGAAGCCCTGGCTGTTTATTTTCACCCATGATAACAAGACACAGATCAGGACTGAAAGCAGAAGATCCCAAAAACAAAAGACCGAAACAAGCTTCAACTGACTCCAGTAAAAGATTCCCAGTGGTAAATTAAATGTAATGACTTAGTCCAAGTTAATTCATAGAGTCACTGAAGACAATGATAGCTGTGCAACAGAATAATCCTCTGTAGTGGTCTCTTTTGCAGAGTTTGTGGAGCCCCTGATGGTAAACAATTACTGTATTATAAAGATGGTGCTCTAGAATGCCCATTATGTTCTTCCTGTCATTAAGTGTCATTTCTAGAGGCTTTAGCCCCGAACACAGAGCTAGCATCACAAGAGGTGATGGCAGAAGAAAGTGATACTCTCTCAAAAAAGCAAGAAATGCTGCAAATGCTGAAGGAACTATCAGCATTTGCACCATTCTGCTCCGTCTCTTATTTTATGCAACTTCACTTTTGTGTGAACATAAGAATAGTTTTACTTCGTCGCCACCTCCTGTTTTGTTTCCATTGAAGGAAACGGTGTTTTAGATTGTCCCGTTTCCCCTGAAATCTGCAGTCGTCTTGTTTGTCTCGTTCATATTCAAGGTGAGATGGTTGTTTCCACACCGCGCCACACAGCGTACTCAGCCCACCTCTGCCACACCTGGCAACTGCAGAGTCCTCTGAGTATTTTTACACATGACAGGACTCCTGACGTTTTCTGATATCACTGTGAATAAAATCAGCTCTGAAGAAAAACTCATTACCCACCCACCCACTTTGCACTGGCTGGAGACCATTTTGTTTTTTGATTACTTGGTCTGGCATCATTAACACTATTGGTCAGGGGCGCTGACTGCGCCGCGTGTAATGTCACAGGTTTTGTCTCTTTACCAAAGTAACCAAAGTTTCTTCTCCCCCTTCTTTTCTCTTTTCACCACTGTTTGTTTCGCCTCACTTCCTGCTTCTTGTTGGTCTCCCTGTTTCACGGCTTTGCTGCTGCCCTTTTCTGCAGGTAACAGTATACTCCACTCAGCTGCAGGCAGTGTGACCAGTGCTGTACAGAAGGCCAGCCAGGCTCTGAATGAGCGCGGTGAGCGATTAGGTCGGGCAGAGGAGAGGACTGCAGACATGATGAACAGTGCCGAACAGTTTGCTGTCACAGCACAGAAGGTGAGTCAAACTAGACGCTCATTAATGCTTGAGAAAATTCTAGGTGCTCGTTCCCTCCTTCGATGTGAAAATGGCAAGTTTGTCATCTTTAAAATAAAAATATCTCTCCTATATTGAAGGATTCCGTGGCATCACGGCTAATACTGTGATGCCACTGTTAGCCGCAATGATTGCTGCACAATTAATACAATATTGTTCCTTTTTACTATTTTCTTGCTTTTTCATTTCTTATAAAGAATTACCAACTTGCTGCTTAACTGGAAAAAAAAGATGAACTGTTTAAAAATATATATATGGTGCTGGGTAAATCACACACCTAGGATTTGCAGATTAAATGTAAAATCAGGTGTTCTCTGAAAAGAGCACACAAAAACAGGTTGCCGTTAACTTTCAGAATAAACTCACCCGTTACGGCCAGTTTTAAATTATGCATCGTAAAAGGCATGGTACAATGATTGAGTGTAAATTACAAAAGCTTGCTTGACCCTCTTGCTGCTCACAGATGAGATTCCCTGCAGTGATGAGATGCAGAAAGTTTGACAAGCAGAGAGAAATGCTATGGCTTTGTTTCTTTTCCAGAGAAAATTACTACATAAACCCCACAGTGAATGACTCATTTGCTGCCATTTCTTATCCCCCTTGATCCCATTTGCCTCAAAGCTTATATGGCTTGCACTTTTTTTTTCTTTTTTACTAAAACACATGCTGTTTTTACTGGATACAGTGTGCAACCCTTTGAGTTTTCCTAATTTTCAACACATTCGGATGTGCTGGCGAAGTTACGACTTGCAGGCAAAGCAGATTTAGTTTACTTAAGCTTTTTTTGTAAAGTGTATTCATTTGATTGACGGATGAGAGATTAATGCAAATTCAAGCAAGGAAACCTGTCTAGATCTTTCATTCAAATTTGCCTTCTTGGCTTGGGTGGTCTGAAAATATATCACAGTAGGCATTGCTATGAAGAAAATAAATGCACCATGGCATAATGAATACTAAATTCTACAAATAATTAAATATCTGTTGTTATATTTTATTAGTAAGCAACATCATTGTTATAATATGTTTAATAATATTGGCATATACATGCATTCTAGTCTTCTTTGTTGTTTTAGGGTTACCTGGTCATGCTGTGAATCTCAGCTTTCTAAGAAATTGCAGCAAAAAGAAAAAAAAAGAAAACATCTGCAGTACTGAGCAGGTCACCTTGACGTTTTTTTTTTTTTCCCTCCTGGTCTGTTTCTGCAGTCTCATTTCTGCAGCTCACTTTGTGGCTGCAGACGGTTTTAACTACACCGCTCAGTTTTAATCAAAAGTGCTAATTTGTCTGTGATGCTCTGCTGCCCCCACTGGATCGATCTGGAGAATTCAGTTCTCGTCACATCACAAAACATCATGCTCCATCTGTTGTCTTTGGTTGTGTGTGTGTGTGCGTGTGTGGGTGTGTGTGTGTGTGTGTGTGTGTATTTCGTTTTGTTTTTCCACATCTCTCCACCCCGTGGCTTAGCATGTGATTGGTGACCCTAATCACCTCCCTAATGAGAGTCCCATAAAGCCAATTACGACTGCAATTAATGAGATAGATGAACTTCCAGAAGGCGTAATTTGAAAATAACAAGCCTGAGTAGTTTACCTGGCAGCTTTCATTTTTATGAAATAACTTCAACGATGCAGCCTGATTCCTCCTGCTGTGATTCGTTACAGACTCCGCTTTATTGAGGAGTCTGTAACTTTAATGGTAGGATTTAATACACCGGCATCCTTTTCTTGAATTTCTTCACCAATATTCTTTAATTCCCTCCCCCAATTTTTCTGCAGCTTGCCATGAAGCACAAATGTTAGGACCACTGCCAAAACCACCTGCACTGGAGGTGTGAGCACAGACCAGACCAGTCGTTACACAGGAGAGGGATTCCAGCATTAATTCGTTTTACATTTTATATAATTAATCTTTTTTAACGATGTTAACATTTTACTCTTTTGGGTTATCTCACTGTGTTCATTCCTAATAACGGAGTTGCAGCACATACAGTGACTTGCAAAAGTATTTGCGCCCTCTTTAGCAGTTTGCTTCATGTTCTGTCACATCAAAATCACAAACCTCTGTCTAATTTATAAGAGTCATATGATAAACCAACACAAAGTAGTTCATCATTTTGTGGTCCTATCTGGTCTGCTTTGGATTTAAGCCTTTATTTTCACCGGACAATTTTTCACTGTTGTTCTGCATGTATGTTTAGATGTGCTGTTCTCCATGTCAGTCTCAAATCTCTTGCAGCCTTTATCACCTTTTTCCCCTCCATGTTTTTCCCATATTGTGCTCCATCTTTATCTGCAGCATCCGCCACATCATGACACTACCACCACATTTAGAGATGGTGTATTGAAGGGGATGGTGTATTGATTTGCACCATCAGTCCTCTACTAGATGCAGTACTTTATATCTAATCAGTGTCTCTTCTTCTACATGTTTGATCCTCTTATGACTTTCTTCTTGTCACTCGTCCTTAAAGGCCAGATTCATGGAGTGGCCGACTAATAGTTGTCTTGTCAGCAGATTCCACTTGAACAGTCTTTTTACGAGACGTTCAAAGTTCAGAATAGTGTCTATAAAACTAACCTTATGTTATTTTATACTTGTTTTGTCTATTGTCAGCAGATTCCACTTGAACAGTCCTTTATGAGACGTTCAAAGTTCGGGAAAGTGTTTAAGAAAAGTAACCTTATATTTTGTACCTCTTCTGTCTGTTGTTATTGTTCGTCTTCATAAAGCTGTTTGTCCAGTAACGTCCATTTCTATGGAGAATAACTAACACGTTAACCAATTAGGTGCTTTCTGACAGCAATTGATTGCACTGTCGTTAGAAAAGTGGGTTGAATACATATGCACACCACTTTAACATGACTCATCTCATTCAACTTGTATCCTTCACCATCCACTTTATAGTTATATACTACTCTGTGTTGGTCCCAGTTATAATAAATTACATTTTGTGTTTGTGATGTGACTCTGTGATGGTGTGGAAACGTTTAAGGGGTGCGAGTTCTTTTGAAAGACCCTGAAGACAGGAGAGGAAGGGACAACTTTGAGCAGAATCTTTAACGCTTCCGTTTGCCAAAAATGTGACTTTAATGACAACAGTTAATAGTAACAGGCCCTGAATACACATTGTGTTTTTGAGATAGTAATGTGTGGGCTAAGGTTAAACTAGAAAACTATCATTAATTTCTCCCAGACAAGTTAATACATTGTTTCTGATTGTTAGTAGTTATTTATGCACACTGCTGGGTTTTAAAGGCTGATTTATGAATCGGTAGTCTGTGTTTTCCTTTTGAAAAAGAGTGTCTCTATTAAATCAAATATAAATATTTTGCACCTACGTTTCTAAAGGTCGAGTCTTCCTTGCAAAATTTTGAACCAAATTTGGGACAGTGCGGTTTCAGCCTGTCCCTTTTTCAATCTGCATTTTTATTCTCAGTTTAACTCTTGAGTCTTTTGTCCTTGACTTCAGGAAGTACAAACAGTGTGATTCCTTTCATACAATGCCAACTGGAGTGGAGTGAAGAAAGATGATGAACACACTTTGTCACCTTATGGATATATATATATTTTTGGGAGAAACAAAAAAAAAAAAAAAAGCCTGCAGCATTTTTTCAGAAGTATTAACATTGTTTCTAAGGATATTGATTACACACATTGTATTGATTTATGTTACAAAGAGGCAGTACATTAGACCAGGCTGCGGTCTGAAAGAAAAACGACCTCTTATACTGATATCTCAATGTCTGTAGATCTAATTTATTCCTTTATGGGGGGTATTACAATTAATCCCTGCTGTAGTTCACTTTTCAACATCAAGTACTGAGTTCCTTTGCTTTTCTTTATTTAATTTGGGAATTGTTAAGAGATGACAGCTGATCATGGATACATTCCTTCAGTAGCAGCAATATGATACTTTTTGTTGCTTTTTTTCATTGTACTTTCCCACGCTGACTGTAATTTTGAGGTCACAGTTTGGATGTACACGATTGTTTTTATATTTTGCTTTTTTTCTAAGTCATGATGTTACAAAGCACTGATGTAATAATCCTGCAGTGCACTGCTAAGTTCATAATGAGCTCTAGTTGCCTCACTTGGATGTTTTAGCTTTTTAATGACAAGAAAAAGATTGATTTCTATTATTAGTCCTTTTTTTTTCTAGGTAGCTTGAGGTTTGTGTTTTATGCTTCCAACAAATGTAACGCACACCTGGTACTTTGATAGTTAATTCACAAAATTGTTCTCTTTTTTCAAACAATGTGCCAACAGCTTTAAGTGTTTCAGGGTTTATTATCTTGCTTTCTTTGTTTGATGGGCTCAGTTTCACTTTAAGCTTTAACACTTGGTGTTCTTTTCTCTGATTTCCACTCCAACTCTATGCGGTTGTAACATGTGAAATAAAGACCACAATTACAGTAAACTGATTGTTCATTGGTGTTTCTTCTACAGTGTGTTGTTTAAAGCTTATGATTTGAATTATTATAACATGCTAACTTTTGTTTCTGTACTTTGAAGATTAATTATACTCTTTCTATACTGTCTACAGATCTATATAAGATTAAGTCAGTGTGCGATGACCACTAATTCTTCCCCCTTGACTTTTGAGGAGTGAATGCTGCCCTCAAGTGGTGGATTTTAAAAATACAATTGGTCCAAATAAATAAATGGTACAGAAAGACAAGCTGTGAAAACCCTACAAAGAACGATGCATCTTCTCCAACTCCATCAAGCTTTATTTTTATGGGTGAAAACAGAAGACTTGTGAATATATACATGACTTACTCATTTGAAGTCAACTGTAGAAAACATACAGGATCCCTGTTTTTGCTAAACATGTAAATGCAAATATTTTAACATCTTATCTAAATCTCTTTTTTTTTATCTTGAGAGATTCTCATGTTTAAATGGCTAAATTTATATAAACTTCAGACCTTTAATAAAGAGAGTCTGTAGATGTGGATGAACTTGCTGGATGCATTTCAGTTTAGAAAGAAACAATGTTAATTTTGCTGGTAAAAATAATACCAAAAAAGTATCGCTAATCGTCAGGTGACACTTTTATTGTACTGTAAGATATTTTCTGAAAACAAACTAATAAAACGGGTCAGGGGTCTGTTTCAAAGACAGGATAAGGTATTTAGCTGGGATTTCTGGGCTAATCTGTTTTAACCCATCCTTTTAATCGGTTTCACAAAGGCAATCGCATCAGTAAATCAGCTACCATGGTGACGTACTCTGAACATAGTTTAGTCAGTAGCAAGGAAATAAACTGTAAAAACATCTTTATACAAAATCAGATGTGGTTTTCATGTTATAGCTGTTTTCTTGTTTCTAGATTACCCTACAACTGAATAAGCTGATCTGGAAGATGTTCATGACAAGGAACTTGAGGCGTCTCCTTATGGTAAATGATCAACCCGTGGACAGAGGCCATCACGGGTTCAAGTCCCGCCCTGTTGAATGTTCCCCCTCTCTTGCACCCCACGTTCCTGCCGTTTCACTATGAAAGACCACTAGAGCTGAAAAAAAAAAAAAATTAAAAAACTCATATTTAATATTTACTTCTAAGCAGATTATAGGAATTATTAGAGCATGTGAAGCATATACTATTAAGTGAAAAGTGTGAAGTCCTTAGATATGTAAGGCTTTAAATGGGAAGAAATTTATTCGAATGCAGCTGACTGCCCCTTCATAATGGGGGCCATATTTTACCCTTTTATTGTAGTATTACATCCACTTTTTGGATGTAATGTCCACTGTTGCACTCTACATGAATTTATTTCAATAAATTCATAGATGGTTTTCATTTACGCAACTCAAATTAGTTGTCAATTTTTATTTGTGACTGTTTGGTTTTTGATGCAGCTGTTTTAAGTGAATTATTGTTTATGTAAGCATTTTTAATGTATATTTTACTTAAAATTCTCATTTAGTTTAATTGCTGTGTTACACATAAGGTCAGTTTTTCTTCATCAGTTATTCTGTGATCGACCTCACTGACCTATGAAAACAGCCAGATTTCTTCAGCAGGATTAGTTAAACCTGCCTTAACTTTTAGCTGCTCCTCTGTTGCGCTGATGAGGCTCGATCAAGCCCATTTATATTTATCCTTATCCTGAATTGATCAACTCTATTCTGGACACAAATTGTGCCACACTTGAACTATTTTCTTGCTACGTTGTATTGAGGATTTCAAGCGACGTCTGTCCTTTTTGCCAGACGTGTTGCGTGTTTGCTCACTCCTTTTGAGCAAATTTCTCCTTTGAAACTGAGCCACTCTCAGTTTCAAAGGGTGGCTGTCTTTACCATTTAGTCAGACTGACTTTGCACGCAAGCATTACACCATTGATGAACATTAAGTCATCTGAAACGTTCCGTTTTTCCATCTAATGGAGGGAAACTGTTTAAATCACACTTTAATCCTCCTATTTTAGTGTTCTTATTAATGATACAAATCAATGCGACAAGCAGGGATAGCTAGAACAGTTGCTGCTGAAATACACATATAAATTTTAGTGCTGGAGATGGCGGCAAAGCAAGCGCCTCATTAAAACCCTGGCACAGGACTCTGCTGCCATTACTCACTCTGCAAACCAGTTTGAGTCATCCTTCCCTGCTGCTGAAAACTGTCTGCAGTTGTTCATCTTTCTGTTGTTTGTGTCTCCGGAACATAAAAAAGAAGGCTCCATGTCCATGTTTATTTTACCCAAACTCATGGCAAGTCAAAATGTTAAAACTTGTTCATTTGAGTACTACTGCAAAGACTACTGGTAGTCTAAAATAAAAATATACTATAAATAAAAATCTATTAAATTCTTTGCTTGATTTTTATATATATTTTTTATTGCATTATCTTTTTTTTTTTTTTTTTTTTTTTTTTACCACGGGGGGGCGCCCTAGTCTTTAGGAAAACAACAATTGTGTCCTGTTTCTGTTTAGCATTGATTACTTTGTTTTACTGTAATTTAGTCTCGGAAAATGAACTAAATCAATAAAATACATGTCGTCAGTGTTTATTGGTGACATATTGGATCAACTCTACAACTTAACTGAGACGCATACGTACTGGTAATTGCTACGGTTAGTGGTAGAGTAAAAACAAGAAGCCAGTGAGAGCAACAAACATTTTGTCCACATTATTCTGACCTATTATTAATGTATTTGTAAGTTAAGTTTAGGATATAACTCCTGGAAATGTATGTGACGGAAAATAAGCTTTGATATATCAACTTTTTAAAAAAATTATAGTGATTTGATCAATGTGTCTGTGATTGGAAAAACTTTTCCAATCGGTTTTTGAAGAGAAAGGCATTCAGTGTTTACTCCAATCAATGGAGGCAGATACGAAGCACCGTCATAACACACACTTGTGTGTATGGCACACACTTGAAATGTATGGCTTCATTTGTATATGAATCAGTATAAAGTGGGTGTCTCTTTTCTAATTGAAAGTGGGTGAGCAAATAAGATTTTTCCTATGGTGCCTGTCCAAATTTGGCTACATCTGAATAAAGGCATTCACGCTGGCATTTGTGGGTGTAAGAAAACTAAATTTGAAAAGGTTCACAGAGGCAGAAAAATACTTTACTCACATTTACATACAAGGAGAATACTTCCATCAGTGGTACACCGAGCCTAACTTATTTGTTGAAGGATCTTTGCAGAAAACCTGGAAAGCTTGCGCGAGCAGATGTCACCTTCAGAGATGCATTGGCATTCCTGTCAGACAGGAAGTGTGAGCCTCAGCAGAGGTTTACCGGCCGCCTTACTGAGAAGCCAGCCAGCCACCCTCAGCCACCCTCAGGCCAGCTCGTTTTTAATCTGCCAACATCCCCAAAGGCTCAGCGGAAGTAATTACAGGTTACACCCAAAGGTTAGGAGTGCGAATGAACTCAACGACACTTCTAGTTTTCATTATCACATACAAATCTCTGCTGTGATGTTTCTTGAAATAGGTATCTGTCAAGACTTGATTTTTTTTTTTTTTTACCTCAAAGCGAATCTTTGTTGACTAAAGCAGAATATTGCCACACTTACTCTAGAAACTTGGATAGAGAGAAATGTCCACGAACCCAAGTGCTGCACACCGTCCCGATCAAAGGAAAAGGAATGAGCTCTAAATGTTATATTTAATCTGTGTAATTTAAGCAGTCTGCGACTTTAATCCAAATCCTGTGGATTTTCATCAGTCATCTATTCTACGAAGTGACATTTAATATTTAAAAGTCGTGTTGTTGTTTTTACTACCTTCCCTTTTTGGTTTTATTCTACCCTCAAGCCCAAAGTAATTGAGAAATCTGTACAAAAAATAAATAATAAGAAACCAAACATAAGGCAGTTGAGAAAATGGTGCTAGCTTAAAAATTCTTTTTTATCTTTGTTGAGCTAATCTGAATAATCACACAGTACGAACGACAGTGTGTTGCACCTTATAGACATAGTCGGTACTTTTGATCTGTGTTACTGAACCTCACCTTAGATATGTTCTAAATCCGTTTCTTGATTGTGTACGTTCTGGTATCTCCAAATGAATCCCACTGAGGGAAGGAGGACAAAAAAAAAGGCAGAATTTATTTTTGATCTAAGGTAGAAACGGAGACCGGTGCAGTTTGGGTCACCTCAGTTCTCCCCCACAGTGACTTGGCAGATGTGTAGTGAGGCGAAGTGCACAACAGCTGCTTGCTCTAAATTGAGCAGCCCATTCTTCCAATTCTCCCCTCTGCCTTTGAGTTCCTGTGGTGTGCAATGTCAGGTGTGCTGGAATCATCATTTATTATGCTGATGAGAGTTGCCTCGCACTATCTGCTGCGTCAGTCTGTATTCTTTCAAATGTTGGTCCTCTTACTTTTGGTCAAATTATTTGTCTTTATCATATTATGTCTGTCGCCTTTAATTTGCAAATCTGCCCTCTGACCATGAATAAAACAAAAACATCTCAGCACCTGCTGGAAATTAGCATAATAAGACAAATGGTCTTTGGTGCAAAAGAGGAGCAGTGACCCAGTTCTCTGTTGAGTTTTAATGCGATTTAAATTCACTTTACAGTTGCTGACATATTGTTTCTATACATGGACCAAACCCTGAGGGATACTAACGGCTAAAATAACACATAGAAATATGTCATAAATTACAATTTCCTCGGTAAACGATATCGTGCACGCACAGCTCAATAAATCATTGAAAAATGAATTGACTTCAATAATTCAAAAATTGAAAACTGATAATGTAGGGACACACAAAGTGACATAGTTCAGATCTGAACCGATGTAAGTAAACTTTCTAATGATATTTTCATATATTCAGATTCACCTGCACGTACAAACACGACATTGTTCCAATGCGTCCATATCATTAAATCTAGAGTCCAACCTTGTGGGTATTGACTTGACTCGGGGAACAAACTGGCTTCAAACCAGCTTTGACATACAATCTTTAACTCCTCTGGAAACACTCACTCACTGATCCCGCGCTGCCAGATGGATGATAGTGTGAGTTAGTCCTGTCGAAGCTTTGCCGTATAAACAACATGAATACACATGCACACAGGGGAACTTGCTCCAGGTGTTGGTTTCTCACACACCATTAGGGATCATTTAGTTAACCACAAAAATACAGTTACGTAGACGTCCAGAAATTTGCTTTAAATAATAAAACATTTTTGTACAAATGGCTTTTGCACTAAGAAACAGAAACAAAATTGTGCATTGATGGTTTCAGGTAATGGATGGCAAACATAAGGTTTCCCTCAGATGCTGCTTTAAAGTCGGTGAGTTTTTGCGTCACTTCGACTCAGCCTCAGTCCTTGAGGGCATTTGTCTTTTGAAGACATTTCTTTAGAAGAGCCTTTAATACCTTTGTTTCCTCCGGTCCTGTGAGCAGGATATCAGTATGCAGACAACGCCCTTCAGGTTTGCAGTGCACGCTGTGCAGAGCCTCTAAATTACACTAGAATATGCAGGAAGGAGAGTTCATAACAAAACCCATCACTTCCTGTTTGTCTGTGATCCATCACTGCAGCCTGCTTAGTATGTTTCCATATTCCAGTAGAGGACCATGGGTGGTGGGAGTTTGTGGGGGTCAGTAAGACATGATTAGTTATTTTCACTGTGCTTTGTCTCAGGTGGAGGTTGCTGCAGTCTGGATCTGCAAGCAGCATGAGTTTGTATCTGTTTCTCTTTGGACTTGAGAGATTTATCTTCTGGAAAAAGGCGTGAGAAAGAAAGAAAGAAAAAAAAAAAAACCTTGTGCATCAGCAAAGTAACAACAAGCATGGCACCGGCTCCAGAGGGCAGCAATTAGCATAAATTAATCCGATTGGTTAAGGCTCCATCTCCATCTCCTCTGCTTAGATCTCTTGCTCTCCCTCCTGTACAGAGGAGAGAGAGTCTCAGCCACACACGTCTAATTCTTCACAAATTCCCTTAGATTAAGGAGATTACAATGTGTTGTTGCATATTTAATGTCGCATATTGGATTTCCAGCAAATGCCATCCGTTTGGTCGTAGCTACTTATGTTTTTTTTTTTTTTTTTTTCTTGACCAGCGATGTTGAGAAGTTCCTGGAGTCCACCACTGAGGGGCGCTGCAGCTTAAGCTGAGTTATATGGAGCTCAGGAAGCCAAGTGGGAGTGTTCACTAACTGAGATAGCGTCAACTGCTCGCTTTAGTGCCAGTCCCTAAAAGTTACCCCAGATAGCTAAATCTGCTGAGCTGTCTCCTCCCTCTGCCCCTCTCTCTGCTGCAATATGACTTTTCTGCTCCACTCCCAAAGAAAGTTTCCTTTTCCTTCTCTCCCTTTACCTTCTTCCTCTCATTTGCTCTCATATATTGTCCCCCCACCCCTCTCTTACAGGCACCAACTCCAACTCTAGCTGCATTCAGCCTAATCCCTCTAATTCAGTTAATCTAATTTTATGGCTATGGTCACACTGCTGATCGCCACAGCTGGTTCTCTGCGGTCTCTTTTCTCTGCAATCTTTTTTTTTTTTATTTTCCCTCCCTCCGAATCCCCCTGGAGCGTGCTCTTCCTCACTTCTTCCACTTTACTCATCCAGAGCAATTGATTGACAGTATTTGAATTTTTTTCACAGCTATCCAAAGAATAACTTAAATCTGGGGCTGGTTATTTAAACATGACACATTTGAATCTTACTGTATACTCTGTGTCCAAGTGTCTTGAAACTGTAAGTGTTATCTTTTCACTTCTCTTCACCAGCTTGACGATATAATAAATTTGGCATGTAAATTACCCCTGCAATTGCCTTTGAGCTCGTACAAAGACCTGTGAAAGTAGTCATTTCACATTTGGTTGTGCTATAATCTTGATTGTTATTAGATTTTCATGTGAAGGACCAAATGGAATGGAAATGATAAGTGGTAAAAGTGGCACGAATGTGAGTTCTGAAGCCCATAAAAGTTCTGTAGATATGCAAAGCAATGCCAAAAAAACAAGTTCTTGATTGGGCTGGAAAAAAAATGCATGCCATATATTTTAGCGTACGTGTATTTTCAGATATTCTGTAAACATCTCGCATTTTCTTTTCACGTTGCAATTATGCACTATTTTTATTGGTTTCTCCTACAAAATCCCACTAGAATCATTTGAAGGTTGTAAAGTAACACAGAGGGGAAATGTTTGAGGGATGAGAATCCTTTTGCAAGATGTTGTATAATGAGCTTTGTGTTTCTTTTTAGCAGACAAATTTTCACACTTTATCATTCATTAAAACTCACCAGCATACAGTACACGCATGTCTGAGGGATTATGAAGATCTATTAGCAGATAAGAGGGACTTTCTTGGTGGAAATCCCTGGACATCAGGTACTTGGGTTAAATATTCAGTGCCACTGCACAAACATTTTAATCAGATTCACAGTTTAGCTTAGCGTTTTCGAATGTTGTCCATTTCAATTCCTGATCTCAACATTTAAAATGTCACTTGTTTCATTACGCTTCTCTGCAGCCTCTTTCTGTTTTGCCTCCTACCTCAATCTGAGTCCACCGGCTGCGGCAACTTTCAGCTGTAATTGTCAAAAAGAATGAAGGCGTTTCAAACCACTTGAGAAATCAATCTTTACATCTTTTGCCTGTCCTCCATTAACTTTAACTTATCACGTAAAAGTAGAAAAGAGAGATGGAGGTGGGGGGTGAAAGTCCACTTTGTGGAGGTGGAGGGGAATCGTGTCAGTCTCAGTCAGAGGATTAGGGCCAGAAAAACCAGACACTCACAGGATCTGAAAGTGGGCTGAACGCGACACACCCATGTGTCACAACTCACCGTGTGGGTGTGTTTGTCCCGCCTGACAGCTGATGTAAAAAAAAAAAAAAAAAAAAAGAGGGGAAAAAAAGCAATATTCCTATAGCCCATGCGTCTCTGTTTTTCAGTTTTTTCCCTCTCCCATCTGCCCTCTGTTTTGATTATTCCTCACTATCTCACTCCTCCTTCAGCTGTTGCTGTCTGTCCTTTTCCCCCTGCCACCTGTGGCCCAATTGTGGGTTTATAGGACAACAGTCCGGCGATTATAGGTCTGTCTTGTTTAATTTTCTCCCAAAAGGTGTCAGGAGACTAGGATACCTGCTATACTCACTGGCCACTTTATTAGGCACACCTTGCTGGTATGTGTTTGCCTTCATAAGTTCTCCAATTTTAAGTGTCTAAAACCTTCTACAGACATTTTGGTCAAAAGTGGTTGAATTGCATAATTGCTGCAGATTTGTTGGCTGTATCAAGTTGCTCTATTGAGTCGACACCTGCTCACTCTGGAGGCCATTGGAGGAGATTCAAGTAATAATTTTCATAATCAAGAAGCCAGGTTAGAGCTTTGCAACATGGTGGGGTGTCCTGCAGAAATTAAGCATTAGAATATGGGGACACCCTAACTCCAAAGGGATGGACACGGTCAGCAACAATACTCAGATAGGCTGACATTTGACTGAAGCTCAGATGATACTTAAATGAGGAAGAGGTTCTAACCTCCAGGTCGTAAACATGGGTTGTTTGGTTCTTAACCACAGGGCAAAAGTTGGAACCTGCGTCACACCAACTCATCACTACCAACAGCCTTAACTGTGGATACGCGACAGTATGTATACAGAAAATATTTTGCATGGAAATCTCATCGTATCAGATCAGCCAGTCTGGCACCGACAACCATGCCATTTTCAAAGTCACATAAAAGCCTCTGCAGATGCTCAGTTTGACTTTCACATTGTCTGCATGTTAGTAGCTGTCATGCCATTTGCTGATTGGCTATTTTTGTTTACAAGCAGTTGAAAAGTTGTATTTAATAAAATGGTCCTGCTGTCCTTGGCGCAAACCACAGAATGTTGTGAAGTTTAATAATTCTCTGGCATCTGAAGAGGGTTAAAATGACTGAACATCAGAGGATTTTGTTTGTTTTTTTTTTTGCACATAAATAGCTTAGCCTCTGAACTGCAACATGTGGATGTGTCCTGTCAGTGGCCTTCAGTAATAATGGCAGGCACATCTCAAAAGAATAAAGGGATGGATGGCACATAACAAAAACCTCTTTATTAACCCCCCGCACCCCTCCCCCACTGCCTTTTTTCACAGCTTCTGCACTATCCTAATCTCCTCTTTTGTTCTTTGTTCTAGCTTCTTTTCCCCCGTGGTAAAACGGATGGGTTTGGAATGACTGCAATGCAGCTAAAACAACAGCAATGGTCTGATTTTTTTATTTATTTATTCCAGTTCAGAAAAAAACAAAAAAAAAAAAACAGGGATGGTCATTCTGGCTTGCTACCAGTTTTAGGATCTCCTTTGGTTTCAGAATCTGAATTGGATTGGGTCAGCCGCCCGTTCATCAGACCCTCAAAGAGAAGAAGAAGAAAAGGAAACACACAGCTCTCGTCTCAGCATGGCCGCACCGCTGCAGAGGAACAGATAACTCAAGAGATAAAAAGGAATTTTGACTGAGGAACGAGAAACTGAAAAAAAGGATGTAAAGACAATCGGAGGGAGATCTGATAAACGGAGAAACCATTCTTAACTTAGTTCTCACACCTCCAGGAGGCAAAATTTGCATCGCTCTTCTGCCAGGCGCAGCATATTTTCCATAGAGATCACACCAAACTGCTAACATTAGACACTTCAGTGATATTTTCAGACCGCAGTGTTGAATCAGCCTCCAAACAGTCTGTGTAAGCAATCCAGACAGGTGTTTTCCATCCTGCATTGTCCTTCTGTTTGTTGTCGCTCTCACACCTCAGTCAGGCCCCCACAACAACACAGCAGGTGGAGCGGTGCTGCTCCGCTCCCACCTCCCACCACCGAGTGTAAATATAATCCTGACTTTGGGAGTTTTGTGTTAATTTTTAAGCCATGTGGAGCATCCTGTGTCACATCACTGAAAGACCTGAAGACACATTTATGTAAATGTGCATTAAAAGTAGTTTGACAGAGTAATTGTGTTGTGCGATAGGCAAATTACTCTTTTGATTCATTGTTTGGTTGCACACAACATAAACAATAGAAGAATTAATAAACATGTGCTATAATTCAGCTATTCAAGGCTTAGAAATATTTTTTAGACAAAAAATAAAATAAAATAAATGGCAATCTAATGGCACGGTGAATTTAAAAAAATATATTACCACTGTCATTAAAATAATGGTTCTATGAGGTAAGGCGGACACATTTGTTTGTAACTATTTGTATAAGGCTTTGAAATAGTTTCTCATTTTATTGTAGTAACATGTGTCTCATGCTGAGAGTTTTAGAAAACTCAAGCCTTTAATTTGACATTTATCAAGCTGAAAGAAAAAGTTGCTCCCAACGTAGGTTTTGTGAAAATATTTAGTCTGACATTTGTTGAAAAAAGTAAACATGAATGGATACGTTTTAAATTTATCTTTTCTTTAGGTTGATCAGGTTTTCTAGGAACGTCCCGACTCTTTCTACATAATTTGATAAGAAGCCCTTTGCCCACTAAGTTGATGGGAACCCTTAATCCTTAGGAGTCTTGGGTCTGAATGGCCGTTTTGGTATAATTTTGAATTTATCCTATATTTTCACCATAAAAAGTATTTTATGTTCTCCATGCTCATTGGATGGATGGATGACCTTTTCTTATACTGCTTACTTTTCGCGTTTTTGTTGTCTCAGATTAGCATTTGTCTTAACTTTCCTCACAGTTCAAAACTCAAACAAAAATGCTCGTTACAATAGTCGATTGATTATTTTGTTACTTAAAAGTGGCAAGAAAGTACAGTAGAAAATATTAATTTGATAGCTTACTATTAAGGAAGTTTCAGTCTGACTGAGTTCACTACGTTGCTATTGCTTGCCTCGTCTCTTCTGTTTGCAATAAGCTGCTTTCCAATCTTCAAAAAGGGATTTTCAAACTAATATTTTCAGGTCTTTCTGTTGAGTTAACTTTTCAAGGTTAAAAGAGGACAAAGCGTCTTTAATTTATTTGATTATAAGAGTAATGAACTCAAACATGATTTATACTTTATACCCCTGCTTTCAATCAAGTCACCACTGCTTGGATTTGTATTGTGATCCCCTGATGAGGCTTTTAAATTCTAAGCATATGCATTTTAAATTAAGCTGTTAAAATGTCTTTAATTTGATGAGACGCAGGCATAGCTAAATGTGCGTAATGTTATAAAGTCTCATCCATCAGTAGCAGTTCCACGCTTTTCCTCATTTCAAGGATTTTTTTTTCCCCCCCCCCCCCCCTTGTAATTATGGAGCACGGTCATAATCAGAACATTTAAATATTTAACTTTTTCCTTTGGGTTCACAGAATCTGACTGTGTCCCTCCATGTTCAGCGCTGTCAGCGCCCTGCTGCCTATCAGCTTGCTGTGACAGACAATTAGTGGCAGCAGAAATGGCTTTTCATGCAAACCCATTCTCCCTGAATTCCCTTGTCACAGCTCATTGCGATAAGGCGGCGACTGCAGAGGCACCGCAAGTGGAACGGCATAGCATTTACATCGCGCATTCATATTTCAGCAGCCACTTGGGCTGAGAGAGGAGCGCACACAGTGAGGCAGGCATACATAAATACTAACCAGTGGACTTAGAAAACACTTTCTGCTGCTTGAAAGTTTGAATGACATTTTATCTCTGGAGTCTGTTTCTGCTGAGCCAAAACTTTCATTAACACTGATTTTTTTTTTTCTTTCTACCTTGTAAAAACTTCAAATAATGTCAAATATTCATATATCCAATTACATCTGATAAAATGTAAATATAGTTCTTCTTTACCGTTTTGCCAGTGAATCGTTTTAAAATGGCACTAATGAAGTAGACTACTATCAACGGGGAAAAAAAAAAAACAAAAACAAGATGCATCACGTTATTTTTTTTTCTCAATGTTTCAGTAAACTGACACACTGATGTGCTCGTCTACATTATGATGCTGTTCAATGTTTCTGTGCTCTGACATCTACTGTATTAACATAACATATCAGGTTTATGAACCTGAACACTTACTGTGAATATAAAGTAACATTTAGAGTAAGCAGGTATGACTCGAATGTTTAAACCTATTGACCCTGATTTTTTTTTATTTTCTGAGATCATGGAAACCTTGATCTCAGAATTTTCTTTTTTTTTTTTTTTGGAATACTTATTCCTTATTCTTGAATGGAGAAACTGTCCCCATATTCAATTGAGAGACATTTAGAAAGAAGAAAAGACGGAAACATTGTGTGTTTGCAGAAACAACCACAAAAGGACAGAATGTATTTCTCAGTTGTTGCTTCTGCATCTGATTTTTGTTCGACTTGCTGCCCCACCTCTGAATGTCCTTTCCAGCTCAGGCGGACGAACTGCAGGATTTCTCAAGCTGGAAACGATACATAATTTAGTCTGTGTGTATTAACACGTAATGAAACGCATCCTGTAGGAAACAGATTCTGCTGGGGTAGCCGGGGTTGTGTAAATAACAGGGGCTATAGACTGAAAGCACCACTTTGCTCCTTGACCTTTCGCGTCTCCGTGTCAGCAGTATTGGAAAGCGTGCGCTCAGCAGCACATGACCAGCTACACGGGATGCTAGGGAGGCATAACATGTGGGATTCAGAAGGAGTTTTGGACTCTTTAAGAGGAGATCCAGAGGGAAAGCCTCTGAGGTCAGTCTTTTCTGTACATTCCTTCAAGCAATTCTTGTGTTGCGTAATGAGACTATTTGTGATCAACCACATCCACAAAACATTAAAAATAATGCTGGTATTTTATGTCTACAAAAAAAAATACAGCTTACGATTAACCTTCATTTTGCTGTAGGATTACTTAAACCTCTTACTCAGTGTAGTAAAAGTGTTAAATAATTCATTGACTCAGTTAAGCCTTTACTCATCAACAGCCATGAAAACGCTTTGTTCACATTGTTGCAAGGCTCTGAAATGTTCATGACACAAATGAACTAGCAGTGAAATAATATAATGGAATAAAATCACTTTAAGGCATATAAAAACCAGTATTTACACGCTGACTTTAACATTATTTTGTCATTTAGTCATTAGAAATGCCACCAGACTAGTAGAGTAAATATCCACAGTAGGAGTGTGGAGTTTATGCAATTCGACACAAAGTATCAAATTGGTATCAGAAGCGACTGATGAATTTGAATTAACCACAAATTATTCAGTGGGCTGATTCTGCATTTTAACAGTCAGTCGAGGTTTTGCCGGAGGTATTCAGTTAAGCACAAAAACTAAGGAAATATCTGTTTTGTAGATTTTTTTTTGTAACAAACCTTGGCAATATATCTCAAAGCTTTGGAAAGCCTGTTTATTTTCCCTTTAGCTGATGCCACATTTCTAAGAAAAATCAATTTGCAGGTAGAGCAGCAGAATTGACCATGGAGATTGTGCACATATAAAAAAAAAAAAAAAAAAAAAAAAAAAAAAAAACGGCCCCCCCCGGGTTTTATTATTTTTTTTTTTTAAAGGGTTCACCCAAAAAATTTTGAAAAAAAACCT